>NW_024582525.1:592872-619513 GCF_018398535.1 Haplochromis burtoni | reverse complement strand
TATATATATATATATATATATATATATATAACATCCAAAAGAGGAAAAGAATAAAATAGCAGCTTTGTTCTGTACAGACATAGAGGCAAACATTTTTTAACCGTAAAAAGGTTTTAAAAAAGTGACAAAAACCAATGAGTGTATAAAAACGATCCTGCAGTCAAAAATACAACTGTAAGACCTTTATATGTGTTTGAAATGTAGATAAACTATTGACTGTTCGAAAAAGAGACCACCTGTGACTTGAAAGCTGTCTCTAGGCTACTAAAATCACCTCATTTTCTGTCTCTTGCGTTGTATTCAGTACAGCAGTGCCGGCGAACCATGTTCACCTCCCACTGTGAAATGCACAATTGAAAATCTCAGAAAAAAAAGGTTAGAAGAAGTCAAAGTGGAGCCAGAGTTGTATTCGTAAAGTATAAAGTTCAGTGATTTGCTCATTTGAAGTGCGACCTTCTGATGCTTTGATGTTTTCAGTCCTTTTTTTTTTCTTTTTTCTTTTTTTAAATAAATTAAACAAAGACAGAGGCTGTGACTCAGAGTTGGCTGTGCTTCAATCACATGCCTTCTTCCCTCAGATGTTTGAAAGATGAAAGTAATGAAGGGCATGTAGGTGGGCAAGCAAACTTTTGATTAGCCAATCAGCACCACGGCTTTTCTCTTTTTCTGAAAATCTGTCAGGTGTTTGTAATGCTCTCACATATTTAGTGCTTTATTAGTCTTGCTCACCACTCAGTCACATTTTAAATGGCCATGGATGCAGGCTGTAGCAGACATCCGTGGCCAATTTAGAAACACCAATTGACCTAACATGCACGTCTTTGGACTGTGGGAAGAAGCCAGAGTACCTGGAGAGAACCCACAGAGGCACAGGGAAAACATGTCAACTCCACACAGTGTCCGCAGCCAGCGTTTGAACACAGAACCTTCTACTTTGTGAGGCGACAGCTCTTACCACTATACCACTGTGCCGCCATGTGATTGGTGTGCACACAGAAAAAGAGAAAAATTATTACATAGGCTGAGAACAAGTCAGCCAGTCCTCAGTTTTGAGATGGAACCAGTAAAATCTGCATTAAACATAGAAAATAAGTGATAACCAATGGTGAAGGCAGCAAACTCCTACACACAGCTGCTCCAGGAGCAGTGACAGATAAACATGAAGACTGAAAACAGCCAGGCAATCTTGGCATTATCTTTCACACAGACACAACTCTGAACCACAATCGTCAGTAAGAAGGGACACCTTTTAGGAAACTGAAGAGAAAGCATGATTTGGCAATAGTCTGGCAGAAAATAGATCTTCCTCTACCATTCTGACCTACACAGGACAAAATCCCATAGAAACATCAACAGTAAAATAAAATGGAAAAAAAAAAGATCTTAGAGGATCAGAAAAGTTGGAACCTTTCTAATCCTCACGCAACATGAGGCAGTCTGCTCATGTGAATACAGTCATTTTGATGGAAAGTAATTTTAGAAATGGAGCTATACCGTATTATGTATTATGTGTATAAATACACACTTGAATATCCATCACATCACCTCTGAAATCATGAGGAAAAAGTGCTCTTCTGTTGGTTTTGCTGGCAGATATGCTTTAAAAAAAAAGATTTTCTTAAAGTTCATGTGTAAATCTGTAAGTCAGGATACATGCCTGTATCGTTTTCCTTCTTTAAGGACTCTTACATAACAAAGACTCAGATACAGGCTGCGCAGGATGGAGTTTCCCAGTGTTGAGCTTGAGCCACCAATTGCTCTGTGCTATCTTGTTTTCCATTTCTTCCGAGTTTATGTTTGACCTTAAGAGTGGAGAGACCATCTACTGGCAAACAGTAGAAGAAAGCAATTTCTTACCTCATCCATCCCTCCTTAAGAGACAGATGAGAGGTCTGTGATACCCTGTGTAAAAGGGGAAGGAGGAGAGGGCTGGTCTGATATCAGCAGGCTGATGACTGGGGCAGTGGTAGCGCCCGTTCGTTCTTTCTGCCCCCGTTCATGTGTGCATAGGGTTGTATCTCATCAAAACTGGGCCGCAGCACCACGACAGGCCCGTTGGCCGAAGCATGTCCTGAGTGCTTGTCCAAGGCTAGTCCTGGAGACGCCAAGGCTGAAGCAAGTGGGCCGGGAGGAGAGTTAGAAACAGGTCCCAGTAATGGCGTACTCGGGCCTTGCATGGGGGATAACTGATGCGTAGAAGGAGGAGACATGCCTCCTGCACACCCAGACGAGGAAATGACAGCAGTCGACGGCTGCCTCACGGATGAAGGGTCCAGTGGAATGTTCTCCATGTTTTCTACCTCCATGTCCAGCTCCTCTGTGTCCGGCGGCTTGTTCTCCTCGCTGTAGAAGAAGCTCACTTCCCTGAAGGGAGGATCCAGTTCGTCTTTGATGCTGCTGATGATCTCCAAGAAGGACGGACGCATCTTAGGGTTATACTGCCAGCACATTCGCATCAGTTCAAACCTGAAAGATAAATGACAAAATCATCATTTTTGTCATTTCTGTGTAAACATTTCTCACACACCAGCTTGAACTGACAAACAGAAACTTCTTAAACTGCAACATATAAGCAAACTTTACAACCGGTAAGGACAGGAGGGATGAAAACATCATGTGGCCCTGTAAGTCTTGTTTCTGTCCAGCAGGTGGCAGGAGAAACTGAAGGCCCCTTTTGGGCTTTTTGGCACTACAACTCAGTTCATAACACTGATCATGAAGAAAGAACAGAGACTGTAATATCAGCGTTGGTAAAGTGTGCTACACTAGATTTTATGCTTCACAGTTCTTTCTTTAAGAAAAGGGGGGGAAAAAAAGGATGTCGTTATTGTAAATACCTGTCCTTACCACTTGTAGCTGCTCATTAATTCGAAGCAGGTTTGTTGGCAGGTAATCTTGGTGAGCATGCCTTCTCTTTAAGTACTGTCCCATAAAATTATATAATTAAAACCCTGTAAGACTGTGGCCAAAAGACTAAATATATGTGCGCGCGTTCCAAAGTTGCTGCAAGCTACAAGGCTTTCAGTGGCAATAATATAGTAAGTAAATCCACAAACTATTTTTATGCCAGTTCAATTGTTTTGAAATTTTGCCGTTTTTTTTTTTCTTCTATTTTGGGGGTTCTGTTTGTTTTTTCTTTTTAACAACAAATACAGTAAGATCAGAAATGTAGCATGCACTCAGCAGAACAGTAAATCATACTTAAGGTTACTGTGCCAGGCCAGCGACCGAGCTTTGGGAATGTCAAAACAACATCATAAACGGGAGAATTATTACAGTTTTGTGTGGTGCTGGACCGCACACCACAGCTCCAATTATACACAAACAAGCTCAGAATACTCTCTAAGGCCCGCTGACATAAACACCTTGGCCATCGCTGCTCCGTTCTTGCTGTTCCCTCTGTCTTGTTTTTCCTAGTGGTCTCTTTGCCATCTAGAATAACCTCTGCAGCTGGGTGCCAGCTCCTCTCCGCGCCAGAGGAATTATGGGTAAAGCTTTCTTAAGCACGTGCCTCGCTTCATGCTCTGAAGCAGCAGGGGGCGGCTCAGACTTGTTTTGCACATGTGCAGGAAGTGTCTCAAAGTTGACGTTCAGATGTCCGAGCTCGGGCAAGCAAGGACCTCCCGTGAAAAAGGCGCACGGCGCTTGGAAGTAAGGCCGATGCACCAGAGTAACCCGTCTGCTGCAAACTTCCGACGCCGTCTCGCACGAGGCTTCTTGATGCAAATTTAGAAAACAAACACTGTAAATCCTGACTTCTTGTCAGCATCCTGCCAATCGTGACCCACAGGCCACATGCTTTGGCTAAACTGACTAACATTGGACCTGTCAGCAACACAAAACAGATTACATGAGCTTTACTTGCACTGCATTAAAACTCCACTTGTTCTTTAGCTGTGTTTTTTTTTTTTTTTTTTCCCCGAATCACTTCACATTCAAATTTGAGTGTACCAAATGTGCTGTATAAATACAGCTGAGCAGCAGCTATTAAGTTACTGAGATGGCGGCTCGGATGGTTTGCCTCGGGTCTGCTTTTTTGTTTCTGTTTTTCTTTATTTGCTCTGGCTGATTCGATATCTTTGCTTGGCTGTATGTCTGTATCTGTATTATCCTGCGAATTTGCCATCTGCACGGTATTAAAATATAGTGAGAGCTCATGTGTGTTAACGTACTGGGCCAATAAACAGATTCTGACTTCACTGTCTGATATACTGTATAAGGACGGTTACAAGCGAATATGAGATAGTCAGTGTCAGAATTATAAGAAAATCTTCACTGGCCTGGATAAAGCCAAATATTCACAGAAGAGATGGGCCAACAAAGCTTGATAAAAATCAGAAACAGACGCAATTTCAGGCCAAGTGTGAGTGCAAAAAAGTCTCCAAACATCTATGCTAAATGCTTAATAAACCTGAACAGGAATCCCTGCCAGATCTGAAAAACTTCACACGTGCAACCTCCCCGGCGTGGCAAAACCTTGACGGATAATAGCGTGTAAGTGATATTCCACAGAAAAATAATGATGTTTAATTTAGTCACATTTATTTTCCAATTCTGAAGGAGGAAAAGCACTTTTATCTCTGGGAAACTCTAGACAGAAACATGAGAATAACAATCAGTGACCAAAGCTACCTGAGAAACAAAGGAAACAGTACAAGTAGGAGACATTTAAGGCTCTCGAAATATGACTCATCCCTGTTTGTGTTAACCTGCCCACTTCCACTTCTTCTGTATCTTTCTATTCAGTCTTTGTATGAACTCTCTGGCTTCACTGCACTTGGGCAATCTTCTGGAAATCTCCATTAAGTCACTACAGCAGAGGCGACCATCGACAGTGGCCTGACTTCCATGTGTGCTGCTAAGCCCTGACTCCACCACCTCTGTAACACAATCCACACACTCCTGTAATCAGGACAAAACAGCCACGCTGCCATAGAAACACGAGGTTTGTGTCTGCACAACACTTGATCCTCTTTTTCTTTTTTCTTTTTTTTGTTACTCACACTCTTTCTAAGGTGAGGTCAGCCGTGGAGAGTGGGAGGGGAGAGAGCAGAATGCCTTCTTATTGAGGTCAGAGACGGAGAATCGAAATGCATGTATGCAGCGCTGCATGCCGACGAGCAGGCTGTGCTCGGGCTTTTCTTTCCCCTCTAACTTCCAAAGTGTTTGATTGATTGACTGATTAATTTAAAGTTAAATAATGATAACTTTCTCATCCACCACGCTGACAGACAGGCACTACCTCCCTCCGTAGTAGGAATGAGGGGCATCTTTCACACACTGATTGTGGCATCCCTTCTATGGGCCGGCGCTGAAGGCTGAGCAGGGTTCTCACTGCCAGCTGACCACTGAAGCTATGTCGTCAACGGACCACATTTATCCTGTGACGTTAATGTCGGCCCTCGTCCTGGCTCTACCTTAACTTATACACACGATATCCTTCACACTCAGAGCCACAACTTAAAATAAAACGGGGCAAAATATTAATAGGACAGAAGACATGGGTGGCTGCGGCTGTAGAGGATAAAATATCCTTCATAAATCCAAGCTGATGTTACTTAGTTTTATTGTTCTTAAGGGCAGGGTCACAGATTTGAAAAAAGAAAGACTTACAGCATGTCAGGGCAGTTGTCAGGTTTGTCCAAGAGTCCTCCCTCCATGACAAAGCGCAGCACTTGTTCATTAGACATCCCCTGGTAAGGCTGTTCAGCTAAGGTGGCGATTTCCCACAGCACGACACCAAATGACCTGCAGCGAGAAATTAGGCAACATATTCAAGTAATATATTGTGGTATTTTATGTGATGCTCTTTCGGCTTTCACAGTAAACGTTTATTTTAACCATCGATCAAGCACACATATTCTTTTATTACTTAGGAATAAACTTTACTTTGAAGAGCCTATCCTACATCATCGCTCTAAATTTGAAAGAAATTACATCCATTATGTTAGTGACTAAATTGTTATCAGGGTGACCTGAAAATGCCTCACCAGTAATACTTGGTAACCATCTAATAAAAGCAAAAACTCCCTCCACTCAAAATTGAGCTGCACTGTTTGCATACAAACAATGAGTACAAATCATATTTTTCATATATTCCTTTTTTAATAAGAGCCACATATGGTGCTTGTTTGAGAGCCGTGGTGCTTGAGATGTGCATAAATGTCCAACCTAAACAGAGAGGAATATTCTAGTAATGGTTTTAGAGGGACTAAATGTCAAACAGCCTGACTGACTGATACAGAAAAGGTAATAAAGGCCTTTTAATATACAGAAGAGGGGGGAAAAAGACTGATGTCAGCATGATAACATGCTCACAGTGACAGGCTGATGCTAGGCAGGTATCTGATTTGGCGTGCTCTGTGCCTTAGTTTATTGTGTTAAGTTGGTGAGATTTACTGGAATCTAGTCATTAAAAAATGTATTAGAAGATTGAAAATTCTGATCTCGTGATGAAGCAAGATGAAAAGGCAGAGAAAGTGGCTGTAAAGCAGTAAGTGGGATTCATCTCCTGGGTGCAGTGAATGTCTGAACCCAATTTAATCTAAGGCTAACCGATAGTTTCTGACTTTTTGTTCTGTCCGTGTTGGACTGAAATACTCTCACTGCCATCCATCGATCGCAGTACTAACAGCGCACAAGCTGAGCTGACACTGCTGACTTTATTTCAGGCTTCATTTTTTTTCTTTTCTTTTTGGAGTGTGTCATGTATCCTTAGCTCATATCTGTCCACAAGTTCCCCAAAAAGATGAATGCTATTTTAAATATTGCAACTTTAAGTTCCCCAAATAATCTGCACTAGAATCCAAAATGAACGCAGGATGTCGGAGAGCTGGTACTGAGCATTTACCCTGCTTCTTATTTTAACTTCATGACGTGTGGCACGGTATGTTGTAACACAGCTTACATGATTACAATACTGCAGGAAAAACCTCAGCATGAAGTATTTCTTCAGTTTAACTTCAAGACTGCCTCGCGATGACCACAATATTTGTTTACTGTACTACTTTGGCTAGCCAAATTTTCAAATGGTATGCTTAACTTAAAAACAAAATAAATAAAAAAAGGCCTATTACAATACTGCACACCAGGATCTCAAACAGTCACCTACTCATGATGACATCAGGGTTATCTTACACTAAACTTCTTTACAACATCAAAGGGGAGGATATAGTACACAAATTGTGGAGGTGTGTTTGTGCTGGCACGGCAACCTCTCATTTAAAGACATCTGGAGCAGTTTAAGCCCACTCTTAGGGACTAACCCGTGACATTTGGGGAAACAAACATGCAGGGGGTTCTAGTAAACAGTAGTAAAACACAGGAAAAAAGTAGCAGTGCTGTAGGCTGGGAATCTACGAAACAGTGGAATAATAGAGTTGTCAGTAAATGGAGAAAAAAAGAAGAAGAGGAATACTCCTGGCCTGTACTTTTTTGCCAGGAATTTCCAAAGAGGCAGCCAGAAAACCAAAGGTTTGGATGCTTTTGGAAACAGTAGTCATGATTTAAAAAAAAAAAAAAACTAAAGTAGAAAATTATCATTAGAATATATTATCTAGTTTTTTGCCACAGCATGAACTGTTTTAGAGTATACACAAGGACAAAGGCAAAAAAAATATTGAGGTGGTTATGGAAAACTTAGCATCTTTCTGGATTTAAGGAGGTTCATACATGTCTAATGTAGGGCTGCCACGATTACATCGACTATCAAAATCGTTGACAACTGATTTAATAGTCGACGCGTCGTTTGAAGCTTTGTAAGATCCCAAAAGACGCAGGAATAAGTAGTAGGATTTAAGAGTGTAATAACGGACTGAAACAGAAGATGGCAGCACTGCATGTACAAGGATGCCAGCTGCCGTTAAACCCCGAAGAAGAAGAAGAAGAAGAAGCTGTGTCCCAGAATTCATAGCGCAGCCCAGCTCAGTTTCCAACAATGCGGCAGTTACTCCCCAGTGTACGAGGATACCGCCACCTGCTGACCGAGCGAATAAACCCTATTATAAACTGAATTAGCGTCATTACAAACGTGTGTTAAATTTGATTTAGCGATAGTCGAGTGTGTTTATGCTTGTCTGTGAGGAGAGGATTGTTGGAATAGTGATGATGATGTGCGCTATCACTGTCAATTGTCAGTAAACACTTCATCTGGCTGATGAATCTACACGTGAGATATTACAAAGTCTGCATTATTAACTCTGTAATTAGGCGCCATTCTTCTTATTTTACGGCGCTGTTGCTCAATCGGGGGACGCTCTCTGTTGAGGAGAAAAGCATGAATTTCTTTGTATACGGATTATCCATTGTTTAAATGTCCCGGGCAGTCAGAGCTGTTGAGAAATGCTAGGAGCTAACTGGGCGCTAACCGTATCATTCAAATATATTGAATGTCGCAATGTTGGCAAAGAGAGGAAGTGACGTAAGATTTGCGCATGCGGGGTACCGATCGGGTTTCCGGTACGGATCGGGTAGTGCCCACAATGGCGGCAGCTAGTTAGTTTTAATATTACTCTTATTATTCTTTCTGGGTCACAAAATAAACGTTTAACATATTTTCAGGCGAGAATGTAGCTGTGTAAACCTCAAATATCTGCTCAGTTTATCAAGACACCACATATTTTCAAAAGCGCTCCGACGTTTTCGGAGACGTCTGTTACCCACTAGCTCGATAGCTAGCCGGGTGCAAGGCTCACTAGAGCCCGTGAGAACGGCTCCCGGAAAATTGTTTTCAAACCCACCACCGTCTTTCGCTACTCAGGTTAAACATTTAAAAGTGACTTAGATAACTTAAAAATGTTATTGTTTGGCTTTTTTTTTAGTATTTTATTTGTTCCTGAGTAAATCGGTTTGGCTGAGATTAAAGTTATAGTTTTTACACAGCTGAATAAACGTCAAGCAGACAACTGGTTATCAGAAGTGCGAGATGCTGGAGAATATACTCCGGTGTCCTGTTATATTTTAGATAGCAAGGAGTTTCTTAAACTTCACCGAAACAATCTGCAAATTTCACTAAAATTTAATAAACTATCATCTTGTCTTTATTTTTAGTTAGCACATACCTTAAACACTTAAAGCTGTAAGCTAATGATAGTTATATAAGAGCAGATGCTGCTGGTGCAATAAGCTGTACATCCAATGGATGCATGATCTTTAGTCGACTAATCGCAAAAATAATCGGTGACTAGTCGACTATCAAAATAATCGTTTGTGGCAGCCCTAGTCTAATGCAGGCTTGTGTATATGTAAGAGTGATTTGCTGCCATACCAGACATCAGACATTGTAGTAAACACGCCATCTTTCAGTGACTCTGGAGACATCCAGCGGACAGGCAGCAGGCCCTTTCCTCCTTTTCGGTAGTAGTCCGTCTCATAAATATCTCTGGTCATGCCAAAATCTGGAAAAAAATGAAAGCAGAAGTTGAGGAAGCCACTAAGTATCACTCATTATGTGTGGGAGAGGAAGCTCCAGAGAGCTCATCTATCCCTCTCACCTCTTCCCTCCCCTCTGTCCATCTACATTAACGTGCTTGGGTCCGACACTGAAATCCAAACAGTTTTTTGTCAAGGCCGGCAGAGCGGGGGAGGCTGAAGGCAATATATTAACTTGACTTACCTCCAATCTTCACAGTGAAGTCCTCTGCTACCATGCAGTTCCTCGCTGCCAGATCTCTGTGGACAAATTTGTTGGCGTTTAGGTACGCCATACCGTCTGCGATTTCTCCAGCCATCTGGATCATCTTTTTGAGTGGGGGTAAGACCTGGCTGGTGGCGTTCTGCGGTAGAGCAAGAGGCGGTGAGAAGAGAAACTCCATGAAAAGCACTATTCAGTCAGTCGACATATCACGCCTTTCTGCTTTAATCAGCTGAGCGAAACAAAGCGTAGCGTGGATGATGTATAAGCGTGGCAGAAGAAATTGTAAAAATTAAGAAAGAGAGCAGAGGTGTGTGTGTGTGTGCACACGTGGACAGGTTGCTTACTTCTTTGCGCAGGGAGCGCAGGTGGCTCTTGAGATCTCCGCGAGTCATCAGCTCCATAATCACTAAGGTTGGCTGTCCCTGAGAGACCACGCCAAGCAGCCGCACCTACATTAATCACAGCAGTGCAGAGGGGTCAGCTCTGATAAAACAAAACTGTGTCCAAAATACATGCTACATATAACTTCAAAGTAGGTTTTGTTCACATAGGAAAATATGAAATATGCTCAAAACTTTATAAGCTCTGAAAAAAGGTTTTTTTTATAAAAAAAAAACAGCACAGAGTTCATTCAAATAGGCAAGTCAAGTTCAGCTGTGATCCAGCAGATTGATGATACCCTTCTACACTTCTACAAATCTCTTATGGCACCTTTAACCTGCCTGCCTGCCTTTGGTGGATCATATTGCTGTTCACCCTAACTCGTGCCAAGAATACCCCAGAACAGAGCCATGCCACCAAATCCAAATTACTGCACATGTGAGTATTCACCTATTACAGTGGTCCTGACTCAAATCACTTTGTATTTTCCATTGATCAACACCATTCTCCCACAAAGCAAACCACAAAGTCTCACTAGACTTTCTCACTGTTGGGTTTTGTGTGATTTCTTGTTAGAATAAAATGTTTGGCTTCCACTAAATCTAGATAACTTTAAAGACCACCACATAGTGCATTCAGTAGCAATAAATTACTAGGCAGTAAGGTAGGTTGTCTGACTCAGAAGCACACTAGGTTACAGTTCAGCTCCATCCTGCATTTGCAATTTAAATGTGTTTTTTTTTGTTGTTGTTGTTGCTTGGAGCATTGTTAAAGATCTTTATCCTTAAAAAAAAACAGTGACTAATAAAAAGGCTTTAACAACACATCCACGTTATGCAGTTACTGATGCTGTGATCACACTGAAGTGAGAATATACAGTATATCCTGGAGTCTGAACTGCAAGTCATGCTGCAGCTGTCGGAATAAAGACAACCACAGCGTACTTGAGTCTACGTCTGCGAGGATCAATTTCATCTCGTGACTGGATTCATTATGACAATACACTGGTTTATTATTAATAACCACATGAGCCAGCTGGTAAGGATTTGATGACGCGTCCAACTTACCACATGGTGACAGTTGAACTCCTTCATGACAGAGGCCTCGTTCAAAAACTCAATTCGCTCCCTCATGCTGGCCGTCTCATTGACCGTCTTGATGGCCACTCTCGTTTCAGGTTCGTCCTTCACTACTCCCTTTGCGATGCCTTCGTACACCATGCCGAAGGATCCCTGGCCCAGTTCCCTGTGCATAGTGATCTTCTCCCTTGCTACCTCCCACTCATCTGGGACATACACTGGTGTGGCACAAGAGACAGCGGGTCACCATCAGAGTTTAAACACCCCACCCAAAAAACCCAATGAAAAATAGACCAAATATCCAACAGTCTTACTCTCAGTAGCACTGAGGTACTCTGGATTGACTGATGCATACAGGACGCCGTTCCCCAGTCTGTCACTGTTCCTGTTAACACAAACTCAGTTAGCCTGCAGGCAAGTCTGATTGCAGATGCTGTGTACAATTTTCAAGAGGAAGTCTACTCTTTACCACAGGGGAACGTTAATGAAAACAACACCTATTAGCGCTGATTAACATTACACTGATCATTAAGCTTCGTGAGCATAGCCAGGCAGAACAGCTTAATCAAAGAACTTTTGTCAGGCAGTTTTAAAAGCGCGTCTGCAAAAAGATACTTGCCTCTTTTTGTTCACATAGAAGAGGATGGTGATGAGGCTGGCGATAAAAATTGTCACAATGATGGGAATTATGATGACCACATACAACATAACACCGTCATCACCTGTCAGAGAAGACAAAAACCGATGGTGTCAAGTCCTATTTATTTTTCATTCCTCTGCATTCCATGTAATTAGGGAGAAGTTCATTACGTTTAGGTGGAGACACATAGAAGAAAACACTTTCTGTCCAGGAGCCGTTTCCTGCCGGGGAAGTGGCACGCACTCGGGCGGAGTAGTTCCCCGAGCCAAGGTTGGTTAGTCGAGCTCCTTTGTACCGGCGGTAATCCTGTCGCGACACACACTTGTGCTTCTCAGGCTGGAAGAGAACAAGCACACGCTGGTTACTGCTTGGAAGAAAACATACCATCCGGTTAATGTTCTCATCTAATCAAAAATATGATTTCTTGTTTCTTATTTCAGGTGAATAAGGTTTGATGGCCTCCAATCAGCTTTCTATTGTGTAGAGATTGTCATTTGTTTTTGGTTTTACTCAGTGTTTAAGCCCTGCGTGCATGAGCATGATTGGAGTCTGGTGCACGTTTTAAACATGTGAATCCTCCACTGAGCAAACACTGAGAGCCTTTTCAGTTGTTTACAATATTTGGATAGTCATGGATTCCAGGCTTTTCAATGTTGAAAAAGGAAATGACCTATGATAATAAGCTATAATTACCCCAGTCCAGCTCACCTCATTACCCAGGCGGAACTTGATCTCATACATCAAGATGAGTCCATTGGGCATAACGGGCTCTGGCCAGTGCAGCACCACACACCCCTCGATTTTGTCACACCTCTCAAAAATCACCTTGCCCGGGATGTCATCCGCTTTGACTGGGGGAACAGGCACAACCACGATAATATAAACAAGGATATTTAATTTCAGAAAAGGTGCCAGCACATTTCATTTTCCACACCACTATATTACCAAAAACAGCAGGGATGCTGTGTAAATGAAAACAAAATCAACACAATCACTTGGAGTCATTTTAAATCCTCAATCTATTTGAAAACAGAGATTTTATATTTTTATATTATATTTATATTTTAACCCTCTCCACCTTTATTTCCGAAAGGCTCAGCTTTGTTTTATACCCAGTCATGGTACCAACCTCCTTCCAATTAACCCAACTAAGTGTGAGATGTTTGACCAAGTGTTTTTCAGCATTATACACCTTTTCCAGTGTTTTTTGCCCGATATCCAAAAAACACTGGAAAAAGTAATATTTGTGACTTTTTCAGGTAAATACAAGAAATGCACTCTCTTTATATTTGTCAGCATTACTGAAAACAGGTAGTTGAATGCAGGCTTTTTATTATGTTTCTAACCTGCAGGTTTGGTCCTGGAGAAGACGAAAGCTCCAGCGCTGCACTTCCCCACCACCTCGTTGCACGCATGGATATCAATGCGGTAGACGGTGAAGGGCCGCAGATTGGGGATCTCTAAATACTCTGTTGTGCTCTTGTCTTCAGTGAAGGGGAACTCTACGTTAGGAGGAATGCCATCTGTACTGTTATCCCCTGCGCCGAGAGTGGTATTCCCTCTGCCGCCCTCATAAAACAGTGTGTTGTTTGCTGTACCAGAAAGGTCTCTGCGCCGACGTTCTTGAGGTCTGAAATACAAAGACACAATTGAATATAAAACCTGTAGCACAGATCATTAAAATTCAATGAGCAGTGCTGGGGAAACAAAAGACAAAAAGGTGCATTGTATGTCCTGGAACCCTTATTGTAGCATGTCAGTGATGGTTTATACCTCCTGAAAAAATGTTTGCGCAAAGCTAAACATCTTTCATGGAAAGCACGGAGTGATTGCTACTCCCAGTTGTGCTGTTCTTATTAGGTCATTAGATCACTGAGAGGCTGACTGACGGAGAAATGCAAAAAACAGACATTAACGCTAATGTCCAAAATGCCCCTGATAAAAAAAACAAACAAAAAAAACCCAAAAGGTTAAACTCTGAAAAGTAATGTTTAGTCTTCAGTTCACTCAAAGTTCATATGATACTGGGTGGAGCTGCCAAGACCTGGACATCATCATAATTGAAAGCAAAGAGGCGATGACAGCTGTGACCTTAGCAGTAGGAGATACCACAGGACATCTTGTCCACCTGTGAAAGATGCAGGGTGGTCAATAAGACAGACAAAGAAAAAAAGCACTTGCTGTGACTCAGAAGATAAAAGTGTTACTGATGCCCTTTATAGAGCTCGTACACAGACATGTTTGGGGGTTGTCTAAAACCGAATGTGACAATGAACAAGTGACTGGGTTTAGACAGCTTAGCTCAGAGAAAAATAGCAACTTCAACTAAATGACTCAAACTGTACACTGAGAATTAGAACTGCAGCTACTTTTTTTAATAATTTGTTGTTTTTGTAATAATTAATAGATTCATTATTTGGTCTACAACACCATTAAACAGTGTTTTTAACAATCTGACTAATAATTCAAATCCATAAAATCTACTTTTTGTAATTTTTTCATGAGATGAACAGAAACCACAAATCCACAGAAAAAAGAATTTGTTCCTATAGTCATGTGCAAAAATCTTGAGCCACCGCTTCTCTCTTTATAACGTTGGCATTTACATCAACACTGGCAAGTGGTGCAATACAGAAACAACTGTGTTTGTTGTTATAGATGTATAAATATATATATTCTTTATTTTATTTTTTATTCTTCTTTTGCACTGAGAGAATTGCACCTCAATTTCATTGCTGTAATGACAATAACGATTCAGTTCTGATTTCTTTATATTTTGCTTCCAAGAAGCCAGACTTTCTTTTAATTTTTAGAAGTTACATTGAGTCGAAGTTCTTCATTCTTTCTAAAGGTCCTTCAAATTTTTTTCTTTGGTATTTCTCTGATTTTCTGAGCATTTTCAGAGAAACCTTTTGTTTTGTTTAGTTGTTAAGCAACTTAACACGAATCTCTGAATCATTAAATTGTTATAAAAGAACCCAGCTCGAGGGATGCAGCGGTGTTGTTCCTACGCATAGCAGATAACTTAGCAAAGACGTATTTCTTTAGTTGCCAAAGACAACAGGTCCAGGTGAGCAGCAATGGACAGAGGAGGTCAGGAGAGATGTGTCTGCAGCATTTCGGCCAGTGGTGTCGTGGATTTTGTCGAAATTGGTGGAATGATCAAGTTATGCAACACCATTTGGAACGTGTAAGAAAGGCAAAGAGTGATAATGATCCCAAACACACTGCCAATGCAAGTAAAACCATACGGGATAGCAAAACACACAGTGCAACACGATCAGTCATGGACCGGCCTCCCCAAAAACCGGATCTCAAGATTGTTGCAGCTTGACAAAGAACAGAACAAAAAAGAACAAAAATTCTAAGAGATTGGAGAAGCCCGGAGAACTATTCATGAAGACGACTTTAAAAATTTACAAAGAAAGCTTGCATGTTTGCACATTTCAATAAACTTCTACACCTGTTCCCCATTTTCCTAGCAAAATATAAAATTGAAGACTTTTACGCAGTACAGTAGACTACCATGTTAAACTAAGAAGCTAACTAAGCAAAAGCTACAGAATGCATGTTTTATTTTACTTACTTTTGTTTTACTTTAAAACAAAAGTAAGTCTGTGAATTGGGGAATGGGAGTTGATTGCACTGCCTATGTGCGCTTCACTGAGTCCTCGGAGCAGGGAGCAATGGCCCTAACAAAATCACACGTAATTGTGGTCAGCTCAGTGCAGTGGCAGTAGCTATGCTGGAGGCTGGATGGGACTTCTTCTTTTACGCAGTACAGTAGACTACCATGTTAAACGAAGAAGATAACTAAGCGAAAGCTACAGAATGCGTGTTTTATTTTCAAGTCGACCTGCAGGAAGAGGAGTGCACAGACAAAGACAGAAATGTGGGAAAGGCAGTTTCACTGACATGTCAGCATTCCTCTCTGACAGCTAAAAGTGCTGCAGTCCAGCAAACCAAAGCCCAGCCTTTTAGTTATTACTGACTACATCACACATACATGAAAACTGACAACATGGTAGAGACTACAGACAAAAGACTCGTGACACTGATTCACTCTGACAGTAGCCGTTCATCAAAGCCAAGAAGAAGAAGAAATGAGCAGGCGACAGACATTTTATGGCTTCGACTTTCTGTATGGGCGATAATGACAGTGAAATAAGAAAAAAGAAATCATCTGCTACCTGTCACATGCTTTGTAGCTGTAGTTACTACAGTGCCCTGACCTCACCTGCTAAAAAAGCTCTACCTTTATGCATCGGAATCCAGAGAGGAAAGCCGTGACTACACATTCACTCCATGGTTAGTGGGGCACATTGTAAGCAGTTGACAACTCATACAATACAACAGGATCATGGATAATAGTGAAACATCTGATAGAAGAAGAGGCAACTTCAGGGAGTCCTTTTCACCTCATCTGTATGTATTCATCGTGAGGCAGCCCCCTTCCTTTTCCCCATAAATCAGTCTGCTTTCCTTATTTTCTACTTGTCTTCTACGGCTGATGGGGCTCTTCCCTCATTCATTTAGATTCCAGATGGATTCACTGTACATTTCCTGGCAGCTGCCTCGTTACAGGAAAGAAAAAAAGAGGAAAAAAAAGCCTCGGACAAAGAGAGCATGCAAGGGGAGGAGTAGCGTGAAGTGCCGAGTTGAGAAGGACAGAATGGAAAACATTTCCTTTTCTTTCTCTTTCTGTTTTCATGCACCCTCTTTTCCCTCACCCTGGGTCTAAACCCTGAACTTTTGAGAAAGAAAGAAAGACAAAAACTCCCTCATTTTCCCTAGAGTGGTTTGTAATAATGTTGGCTGTGTTACAGTGGAGAGGCTGTGCATACACTGGCCGAGCTCCTCGCTGAGGGCCAGGGACCTGCCACCCGCCAGTTTCCTAGACACTTCTACTGAAACAAATCAGCACAGCCAGAGAGAAGAGGAGGTGTAGATAGATAACAGTTCAGCCAATTTTTAGCAGTTTTCCTCCAAAACATATTGATCAAATTCCATGAACAGCACTACGAAGTAAAAGGTCAGTGCTGTTCAATTAAATAAACTTCCTCATTTTAACAAATGAATATCCATCAGTCTATCCTGTCCTATCCTATCCTATCCGAGAACTGTGGGAGAGGAACACTGAAACATCCATAGCCACGAGCAAGTGAAATGATAACACAACACAGATGTCAGTCCTGTTGCGGGGAACAAAAGCATAAGCAGCTATTGTGTAGCCAAACGAGGCCCTTCAGACTCTTTAATCTCGTCTCTCTCCTGGGTTTGTTTGTTTTGTCCAAATTGCTGCCTGGTAGACCCCATCAACCCCTGTGCCACCGTTGCCGCGGCAATAAAAAAAGCCACATGAGTGCTGAGGAGGCTTTGGAACCTACTCAGCATGTCTCCTTCATCTGCTCCACCCAACAAAAGGGCCGGCCTCAGCGGGCCAGCTCAGCGTCCGTCAGGTTCGTCCACACCCGTCATGCTCAGATCTTGTTCGCTCCACAGAGGAGCCATTAAACCCGTTCCACCACCTCAGTCTTCGCATTGACCCAACAAGGCAATTACATTCAGTGCTCTGATAGCTGTCTGCACTTGAAAGGGAGGTCACAGCCTATAAACGGTTTAAGGAGGCCACTGATGTGACATACCTTGCCAGAAAGATGGAATTGTGGAGGAAATTCTCAAAAACTTTCAAGAAGACACGGTCGTCCTTCTCACGGTCCTTCTCTTCTGGTGTCTTCTGGCAAGCACAGCACAGGACCTTTTCTGGCCCTGCTAGGTCTGACTTTGTGGGCTTTGTGTTCTCTTCCATGTCTGTGAGCTCCGTCGCCGGGATTCGGATTGGGATCTTCAAGTCTGTTGAAGAAAATATGAAATGAAAAGCCAGGAAAAAAAGAGTGTTTAGCAAGGGTGGGATTTAACCTTACCAATTACAATGGCCAGCTTTTTGTTTTGGCAAGCTAAAGCTCTTCCAGGTGATTGTCCTCTTTTAACTGTGCATTAAGATTAGTTTAAAAAACAAATAATGTTTGTACGATGCAAGAAAGACTGAGTGGCCTTCGCTAAGTAACTGGAAAGGTTTGAAAGGTCAGAGAATAAAGACATATTGGCTGCTTATTAGAATAAGGAGGAGTGCAGACCTTTGGAGCAGTAGTCATGTTGGTAGAGCTCCCTATCCTCAGCTTGACGCTGCCAGCGGACCAGGTAGTAAGTGAGATTGCCGTTGGGCAAAAGTGGAGGTGACCACTTCACCACCAGCTTTGTTGAGGAATTACCATATGCACGGGCATCTTTAGGCACAGACGGCACTGTACCAGGGGGAAAGACTAGATTATTTTATGTCGTTCATGTGTTTATATAGTTGCGCAACAATAATAATGTAAAACTGAAGCCAAAACCAAAAGTGATGGTCACACTTACACGATGGGTGTGTGCGAATATAAATGATGTCACTCTTTGCTCCAGTGGCATCTTTGTCGCTCTCTTGCAGGGTGATGGCCTTCACAAAAATAGCATACTGAGTCCAAGGCTTGAGGTGCTGAAGTCTGACATTTGGGTCATTGTTATTATCTTTAGGAAGATCCACATCCACCATGTGCCAGCTATTTGAGCCACAGCCATCTTGGCCATCAAACTCAGTGATGTTCTGGAAAGGACTGCAAAAAATACATTAAAAAAAGAATTTCATTAAAAAAAAAAAGACAGTTGACATGAAAGTAAGACACTAAATTACTTTATGCTCAGAGGCTAATAATAAGCCTTTGTGTACTCACGATTCCTTGTAGTAAATGATGAAGCTGATAAGGGTTCCATTTTTGGGGGGCTGGTAGCGCTCCCATGTCAGATTGATCACATGGCTGGATGTGATGTTGGATTTGAATTTCAAGATATGGCTTTCACCTGGCCCCCGGTGAGACATATGCATAAAGTAAAAACGTGCACACAAGCTGAATGACTGAATGAATGTGGACCAAAAATTCACACGAATTTACTCACAATTGGCTCTTTCACCATTGTTGCGGAAATCCCCTTCCTCTGGCTTCACAGCTATGCCAGTTTTATCCCACATCTTGTAGATCTCAGACATGCAGAGTTTGGGGTTCTGACGGAAGAATAGACGTCCACTGCTAATAGTCAGGTTGTGCTCAGTCCAGTTCCACAAGTACTTCAGATTCTGATTGTTGATGGCGGAGAATGAATACATGCTGGGAGAAAAAGATCAAAAGACTGTAAGAAGCACCTCGTATAGTCTCTATCAAAAAAACCAAACGTAAAGTGTTTCACAGGATATAACGTTCCCCTAAATGTTGTTCAAGGAGCTTTTTTTTGCCACCTGCTGGTCCCACTAAGGACCAGCAGATGTGGATATTACGGCCTCAGCTTTGTGTGTCTCCCTGAAAACAGGCCTCCATTACTACAGACGAGGACATAAAACAGAAACTGTCACGCCAACACTTTTAGCTCTACCAGTCCAAGTACCACAGATGAACACCTCCAGAGGGAAAGGAATGCCTGCCACCCTCAACAGCATTCCTTGGTGAAACTTAACCCTGGAAGAAATGATAACAAGAAGGGCGACAGGCCCCATGACCCCTTTGGCCATCACTAAAAAAAACTTTCACTCGTATCTTGGACTAGTGTTAATATCACAGTGAAGACACTAATGGACTGTACATTTAACTTTGTTTAAATCTTACTGAAAATGTATTATCATCATTATTATCTTCATTAATATTATTATTAATTCATCTCTTCATTGACCTATTGTGCTAAATTACAGTAACGTATTAATTTTCGCACTCTACTGGAACAGATGATAATAATAATAATAATAATAATAATAATAATAATAATAATAATAATAATAATAAACTGAGTCATTTTATCTAGTTTCCCTTTAAGGTCACTTTCCATTTAAGCCAACGTTAGTCTGATTAGCTGCTTCTGGTGGGCGGGGTTTTATTACCATATTAATCACAGCTGTTCCCTCAGGCGTCATACAGAGCCAAGAGTGCAAAAAAAACCCCCAAAAACTGAGATTTTGTCTTTCAGGCATATTTGTATGGAAGTCTACCCCATTATTTGAAACTTATCATAGCAGCTCTCTTTAGACCAGCGAAGTCAAACTTATTTTAAAGGCCCGCATACAGCCTGATCCTAAGTGGGCCGGATGAGTGAAACTTGCATTCCTGTCAGTACAAAGAAGTTCATCTACACATCTAATCTCTGAGATGTCTTAACGTAAGATATAGAGATGCAATTTCAACAGCACATCTTAGGTTTTATACATGATAAATAACAGATCCCAGAAAACGTTCTACTAGCTTGCTTCCTGTATTTCCTGTAAGCATTGTTTTTCTTGATTGATTAAACATTTTCATTTTTAAAACTGTGATTTCTATAGACAGTGGAAAAAAGGAACATTTTCTGTCATTTAATTCTTTAACTAACACCTGACTATTTTGATAAAGTATAAATGGCTGTGGGGGAGGTCTTTATCGGCAGAAAAAGCCATAAAACGTATGAAAATCCAATAGTAAGTCAAAAAACTTATACTCTCCTTTGTATCCGGGCTGATTCTGGTGTTATGTTTAGCGCTCCTGCTTCAGACTGAGTTGTTTTAACTTGATTTGTATTTTTTAACTTCCTTGTCTGTAAAATATGTGTTGCCTTAGTAGCCACAGTCACTTATCTAGCCTTTGTGCATGACATTTTATAAGGATATTGCGATATCTGTGAAAAGTGTTGCAAAAAGCATTCTTATCAACAAGAGGTTAGTTTGACATCTATGGATGTAAAACAGTATGCTTGCTGCTTGGCTCCGATCCACTCTTGTCCTCTAATTCCCTCTCGCTTCGCACGTGCATGCTACCACAGCCTAAAAGTGCAGACGAGCCTTACTTGTCGATGAGTTCCTGCCCCTTGATGTAACGTAGGCTCTTGAGGAAGGACAGCGAGCCAAGAGCGTCGGAGTGTCGAATCTTAACATAGCCCATCACTGTCTGGATCAATCCCATGAATCTCTCAAGCTCGGGGGCTATATTATCTGAGGACAAGAGATTTAACAAAGAAAAACAAAACACATTTGGTCACACAAAAATACAAAAAAGCTATAAAGAAAATCTATTGCTACTGTGATAACCAATTTGGTCTTCATCCAAATCCGCCAATGAACGCATAACGGATTAATCTTTATCATATACAGGGATTACCTTTGAGCCACTCTATCAACTGAACAAATAAACAGCATTATAACATAATGTGATAATTGGGTTAGAGTGCAAAAAAGCACATGTGATGTTGCTCCACCCGGCCCTTCTGCTTTTACTATACCTCCAAACATAATAAATGTAGGGAAGTCAAGTGCAACAAGCTGTAGTATAGTGAGTGTAGACAGTAAAAGTTTACTATTAAGTACCATGTAGCAGATTCTGGCCAAGTTAAATAATTCACTGGCTCACACTCATCATTTTAAGTGTACAAAGCTATAGTTTGCTTAGCTGCAGCATAGCAGTGTAGTGAAGTCCACACCAAAATGTAAAGTACATGTGCTTCTAAGAGGAATGTTCATTGTACAGAGCTGCACTCACTTCCACGGCGGATATTGATGTCCAGATTGCCATCGATGACGGTGCAGTCCTGCAGGAACTCGGCAGCATTCACAGAATCGATGACAGTGGATCTGCAGACCTTATCACACGGGCCATTACAAGCACTGCATAGCATACTGTATAAAGAAGAAGCAAATATAGGGGTGAATGAGCAAGAAGAGCCATGTGAAAAAACTAAACAAAAAAACAAAGTGTCAGAAATACAGAGAAAAACTTTTTCTACCACGCCCTGAAAAAAATTTGCTCACTCCCCAGCTCCCAAGCATTCCAGAGAATTCATGCAAATAATTTCAGTGCATGATACAAGGTCACCTCTCACACGGAGAGTTTAATCTTTTATGGGCCCTTGACTGAACTCGGTTTCGTGAGAGAGTGACTCATTGTGTTGACCTCAGAGACAGAGCAGCAGTCGTACGGCCAAAAAAATATCCGGCAGCAGAAAGGCTGCATGGAAACTTTACAGACATACAAATCCGAAAGAGACAAAACGGGACAAAAAGGGTGTTTTTATTCCTGTCCCTCTCTTTCGAGATATATATATATATATATCCTTGGTTGGGAGATGTTAAGTACAGGAAGTTTTAGGACACTCAAGCCAAGTCTCTTCTTAATACCTTTATTTGCTAGCCTGTAAAATCTACCAGTGGTAAGTGTTGAGCACATTTTACACTTTCTAAGTAGTCTGGGAAAAACCTTGAAACATTAATAGCCCGCATACTCTAAAACCTCTAGCACTTCCAGTTTTGCAGAAAGGAAGTTTTTGAAGAGCCGAGGTCAGGTGAAGTTCAGCTGAAGGATACTTCATGCAAATAGATTCATTATGCCTAAGTGCACAGTGCTTTAGTGTATGTGGGCACTGCAGAATAAACATGCATCTACTTCAGAAACAATACCAAGACCTGTGGCTCTCCTTTTGATAGCAGTCAGGTTATAACCCTTACAAATTCAAATACAGAGTATTAAGAATGATGGGCAAGCCTGGAAAACACTTAATATAATGTGAATGTATTTACGTTAACGTATATGTTACCATGGTATTTCCAAATGATCAGGGCCTAAAGTAAGAATAAAGGATTCATCTTTACCGATTAGTCTCGTTACGTGTGAAGCCAGAGGGACAGTCGAGCATACACTCTCCATCGTGGATAACAAAGTGAAAATCGCTGGCCAGATGCACTTGAGCGCACAGTTCCATGGTAATGCAGCGCCAGCCCTCAAACTTGTAGGTGCCCGGGGGACAGTTTGGGACACACCGACCCTCGTGGTAGTAGTGGAGACAGGCGGAGCAGGACATGTCATTGTTGGGTTCGGTGCAGCTACCGAGGCACTGGTTGTGGCAACACTCCCCCTTGTCAGTACAGGCAAGCCTACATTGCTTCGGGCAAACTGACAGAGACAGAGAAAGACACGGTAAGTAAGTGTCAGACATATAGAATGGCTTGAGAACACCCTAAACAAAGAAAGTATGCAAGGATAATGTTCCATATACACAGGTCTGCAGAAAGCATCATTCCATCCATATACATGGAAAGCCAGATGTAGGAAGAGAAATAGCAAGACACCCAATTGAAAAGCAAAAAAAAGTTAGACATCGCATTAAAAGGAGGAGATAAGGAGGAGATATTTGACTTCTTGGGCCTGCTGTGCTTGGTTTTAGGCAAGAACAATGCATTCTTTTACTTTCAAATATTCTGTCATGGTGGAAGAGAATCACACCCTTTCTATTACAGCGTCTAACAAAGAATCACTTCCCACAGAAAATGATTGCGCAGGGTGTTTCGAATTAAGCTCGAGCCCCATGAATAATAGTCACTGTTTTTTGGGCATCACTCAGAAACCAAGCAGCAAACAATATGTTATCAATAAAGCGCGGCATTTTCCCATTGCTTGGAAGGACAGACAGTTAGTCAGATTTATCTGACTGAGCTTGAAACGGGACGGTTAATATACGAGTCGTCATCACTAGAGAATAAGTGTTTCCAAGTCCAAACTTTGATGCAGGAAAGACTACAGTTATGAGAAAGTACTCATTCAGCTAAGAACACACTACAAAACCCCGATCTTTGCTTGTATGTAGTCTTCCTAAGTACTTGTGTTAATCCCATCTGTCTTACTCTAAATGAACAGTGACATATGAAAAACAGCAAAAGCAAAAGGAAACGTCTGTTTTTAATGTTCAAAAGCATTTATTTTTTTTGCTGTAGCCTATTCACACAAAGTCTCCTCAGGAAAAACAGATGTAAAGAGAAGAAAGCAGACGTTTCCCACCGCTAGCTAATCATGAGACACAGGGGTGCCCTAGTTTTAGATAAGCCTACTTCCATAGACAAAACACCTGGACTGTGTGTGTCTGTGTCTGTGGGAATCTGTGTGGTTGTGAAAGGCCTGGTGACACTGTACTTTATACAAATAGCAGCTGAGGAGTCACTTGGGGGGGGGAAAGCTGCCCTCTGTAACAGATAATAAATCTATTGTTTTTTGTTAATTGTTATTTATCGCCGTTTCTTAAATCTGCCTAATTTACATAGAAACTATTTGGAAAGAGCAATGCTTTTTGCGGCCTCCACAGACGTTTGTTATTTAGATTTTGAGAACGTAAGGGTTTACCATTTATTGTTGTGCTTTTGACTACAAGATAAATTTCTTTGCATAAAATGAAGTGAAAAAATGAGGCAGAGGAACTGTGATTTCTCCATGCAGTCAGAGCTTAAAGAAAACACGAGTACACACACGCCATCAATATGTTTTATGTGTTATTTTTATATTATTATTAAAATTCGCACAACCATTACAATACACAAATTACTTCATTCATATTATTTAAGCCTTCCTCGTAACACACGCCATTGTCTGAATGAAGAGTGCACATGTGTGTCCAACGTGTTAGCATGCATGTAGATATGTGAATATTTGTGTACGCTGCAGAAAAGGACTCTCTGCTCCGCTTGTTTATTTGATTTTAAATTAAAGGCAGGTTTGGGTGCATTGCGTTTCATTTGTGTTCAATTTGTTAATCAGTAAAGAAAATTGAACCCTTGTGTTGGGCTGATCTCTGGAAGGGTACTTCCCCTTGCTTCACAAAACATCTGTGCAGGTTGAAACGGTTCACGGTACAGATCAGCACTGCTGCGGAATAAATGCATACTCAGTCTGAGACTTTCATTTCTGCAAGGTTTCTCAAATACATCTTTCTTATATTATCAAAACAAAATTATCAGCAATATTCTTTGAAGGAGGTAATGCACACAGTTGTATGAAATCTCCATCACTAAATTATAGCTTCTTTAATAAACCTTTAGGTCTTTACCTGTGTTAAACTGATTGGAAAGAGGTGTTCTGATCATCATTGCAATGTGCAAGTAAAAGTATGTATGCCTACACAGATATTCCATTTTAAATAAATAAATAAAAATAATCAATTTAGAATTCCCATTTTTTCATTTACAAAATTTCCCTTCACTTTAATATTTTTAAGTTAGTTACAAAAATTTAAGAACCTATTCTCAATAAGTGTTCTTATTATGGGCCACATATTGGTTGTTTCAGTAGCTAATGACAAAAAAAATTCAAGCATTTGAAGTACTGGAATCACTAAAATTTGAATGAGTTATATGACCAGAAAGCTACTGAACAGCGTATTTAAATCATTAGTTTAATTACATGCCACATTATAATTCGTAATCATAATTATAGTTCTATACTGCACCACCCCAACAAGTGTTTGCATGATGACATGAGTATAATACTCAGCGTGGGAAAGGCCATAATGCTATGTATATCTTCCTCTACGCACATTTTCTGTGACGACAGGATTCGAGCGGCTCCTTCACAAACAGTATATTTTCACCAATAGTGTATCTAACTGTTTTGGATTGGGTCCAGTACAAATACCAAAGATCTTTTTTTTAAACTACAGCATCAAATGCCAACACACTCACATACTTGCATGTAGCAGCTATGATTTGATTAGAAACATGATGCTGACTCTAGTATGCCAGAGCAGGCCGACTGGTGCTGCACATTTAGTAAGAAAAAAAAACACAGCGTGGCTTCATTTTCTTGGAATCCTACCAAAAGGGGGCAGCCAAAGCAAACTCTAATGAGCCTTATTGGAGCTTCTTTCTGCATCATTTTAAACGACTCCTCAATGAAGAAAAATCCCAAACATGCATACCTTCCTACAGAGGAAAGCAGACAGAGGCGAGGAGGGGGAGTAACTGTCTTAAATCCATATAAGTCGACCCGGTTTCACTGCGTGACCAAACAACCCGTGGTATCAAGGATACAATCCCCTATTTATAGATGGTCGTAATGCAGCCCTATTTCCACGCTGCTGCTCTCTACACATAGCTATGCTGGGTAATGTAGGTTTCCACTACTTCAAAGGAAAGGGACTACCTAACAAGGGTCTCCTCTTAAGATAAGTCGTCATCATCCTTGTAGTCCCCCGGGTAAATGTTTAATATGAACTGGAATGCATCAGGAGCATCAGCAGGTCTGGATTTGACCCTTTTTGAGTACACACTGCATTAAGTAACCTTTTCGAAACTTGCAAATCCCACCCCCACCTCCCTGCAGAAAAGTCAGATTGCTGATTGTTGGGTTAGGGGACCCTTATAATGTTGTTCCTCTCTCACAGTACTTACACAACCCTCCTCTCTCCCTCCGCAAACACTGTCTGGTCAAACATCGGAGCCAACCAACAGCCTACCCCCGCTGTTCACCAGACCGCTGCGACACGAAGAGTGGCCAGGTTCGTTTCATTAGTAGTAAACGGCACAACAATCCGCACAGAGGAATCTCCTTCTGAGGAGCTGGCGAGGCCCTGGCTATAGTCACCATTAAATACAGCAGCAGGGGGAGGAAGCATTGCTAATAGGGAGACAGGCTGACAAGTTTAGTTTTTGTTCTAAAGGTATTATCCAGCTGCCGGGCTATGAGAAGAATCTGCAGAATGTTCCAGGCTACGGAGAATTCAACAAGGAGAATGTTAATCCCTATTAACAACTTCCACAACTAGCTGCAAACACGATTACAGAGCAGTCAGAGGAGAGAAAATCTTACAGACATGGAAAATGCAAATACAATATGAGAAAAATGTAGCCATACAACAGATTTTATAGGAAGTGCATTTGTCTCCCACCACCCATAGCCCCCTACTGAACCCACGGCACTCACCTCAACACTGTATGAACCAAAAAGCAGCTTTAATCTTATAACAAGATGGTTCAATTTCAACACTGTTTGTTTTCAGGAGGATGTGTGTGTGTGTGTGTGTGTGTGTGTGTGTGTGTGTGTG
>NW_024582525.1:584289-592852 GCF_018398535.1 Haplochromis burtoni | reverse complement strand
TGTGTGTGTGTGTGTGTGTGTGTGTGTGTGTGTGTGTGTGTGTGTGTGTGTGTGTGTGTGTGTGTGTCTGTCTGATGGGTGAGAAGGTTCAATGTTATTGGTTCAAACTGGTGCATTACTTGAGAGGAAGAGGATTGCAGTGCAGCAATTCTCCTCATCTGAATGCGAGTCATGTCTTGTTTGCCGGAGAGCACACTGTGCAAGTAGACTACTACACTGTTTACACTGGAAGGCTGGTGACATGTTTACAGCCAGCTGGCCACTGCCACCTCTGAAGATGAAGTACGCGTGAAAATATAAGTAATGCGGTAAAATGTTACACTAATCCCAAACCAACCAGGTGCAGTCATGCCGAAACGTTCAAATTATCCAACAAACAATGTTTCATTCTTTAAGTCATTCTGCACATCAAAGTTCAGTGCGTCTTCCCGGAGTCATTTAGAATAAGTAGGAAGACCGACAGACAGCTAGGAAATCATTCATTATTCACAGTGGGGCTCAGGGGAGAAGGAGGGGGTGCCGAATATAGGTGGGTAGGGTTTACACTGTTAGCTGTCTGCTGGACCAATAGCAGCTGGGAGGGGAGGTTCTTTTCCAGATGACTGACATGTTATTGAGTCTGGAGCAGAGATGGTAAACAAGTCCTCTCTTGAGCAGGCACTGGGAGGGGGAGTCGTAACCATAGTGATTAAGCATGACCTTTCCACAGATTTAGAGAAACCATAAGTTAAGGAAAAACCTGAACAGACCCTTTAGTGGAACATTCGTAAATAACAAACCTGGCTGGGCTACGCGGAAGGTGGGACAACCTTTCAGGATGTAATAGGTAACATTTAAACTGGCAGTGATTTTAAAAACGCGTCAGTTTGAAACAAAACCATAAAAATACATTATAATTAACACAAAATGTGCGCTTTGAAAATATTGCACATTCATAAAAAGAACACAACCACCACATACTTTGCTGTGACTGCCTATGAAGGCTGTTAGGATAGAAGCTGTGCACATCGGGCGTCAATCACACCGCCGGTGCTGCTTCACGTTATAAATGGGGTCGTAGCTTCATCAGGACGTAATTAAATTGATCTCTATATCACCTCCATTTATGAAAGCATTCACTCGACTGCACGCTACAGTGATCCACTGCACTGTGGGGATGCACAGCCTGTCTGTGCACAGTCAAGGCATTTGAGCTCAGGTTACCAGCTCTGAAAGCAGACTGCAAGGTAGCTCAACTGTACAGTAGCAAACAGCAGGGCCTATCAGGGCCTGCTGCAGTCCAGATCCCAGGCTGACCCTCCCATCTCCCTGAGCTCAATCAGGCCACATCCTCATCCGGCAACCCGATCCTCCCCGGGAGCCCCCAGTGGATCACTCCAGACACTTGTTTAAACCACATCAGCCCGAGCGGCTGGAGAGAGGATGCTTCCTCTGCTCACAGCCAAAGGCAAACCGCATCAGAGATTCCAGTGCGGTCTCACTCCTACAGCGATAGAGTCTTAAGTGCTGGGACGATCTAATCTAAAGAGGTTTTGTTTTTTCTTTTTTAAATACTTTTTCAGGCAGATTGTGTCTGGATGCGCACGTTCGGCAAGATCGACCGTTTCGCTGATCAGAGGGGGTTTTGTTTGGAAGAGGAACGCTGCACGGCATCATGATGCGATTTTCTCGTGCAGACAGCTGGCTCAGATGAGCTTGCCTAAATCTCTGTTCGGGCCTGCGCACAAAGGTGTGTGTGAGCCCATTTCTCCCTGTCCCACTGATTCTGGGTCTTTTCCACTCCCATGCCCTCTAAAGAACAGCAATGTGTTTTTCACACAACTATGTGCTGGTCTGTGTGTTCAGGCATGCGTGGTATTTCCCCTCACTCGAGCTCAGTCACAACAACAACACACAGGCACGCACACATGCGCCCGTACACACACACACACCTTCTTTAGGCCC
This sequence comes from Haplochromis burtoni, assembly GCF_018398535.1. Lineage (NCBI taxonomy): Eukaryota > Metazoa > Chordata > Actinopteri > Cichliformes > Cichlidae > Haplochromis > Haplochromis burtoni. Next base: position 590,908 of record NW_024582525.1, on the reverse strand, counting down.
TCGGGCCTTGGCCCAATCTGCAGCTGTTGTTGTTGTTGTTGTTGTTGCTTTGTTGTTGATTGATTGCACCCACTAAAAAGACACAGGTATGCAGCACCATATGTAAGAACTTTGTTTTTATCACTGTAGAGACAGAGGACGGCCTGAAAGCTATTAAAGTGCTAAAACAATGGAAAAAGTGAGTAAGAATATCCTTCAAAAGTGACATTTTACCACACAGATTAATATATTCTACGCATTCGGATGTTACCAGGCAAAATCCTCATTCTAACTAATCATTGAACAGTAAAAAGCCCAAACATTTAGTTAATCGAGGTCTTTATATTAAAGTTAGAGATGCACCCATGTTAAATAATTCGGTGTTTGAACACCATATCCTTCTTCTAGCTTGTAATTCTAGCTTGAAGCAGTTAATGCATGGTTGACAGGACAGGTCAGTTAGAGTGACAGAAAATTAATTGGCAACTGTTTCAATAACAAATAGTAGTTTTAGTAATTTCCCCAGTTTCATTAGAAAAGAATATTAGATGGAAGTCAAATATTGGGGCCTTTCTCTGTATCAAAGCTGACCTTCTGAATCCCTGTGGGCCTGACTTCTAGTCGACTAATAGCCCCACAGTCCCAGCTCATCACCCCTGGAGTGTTTTTTGTAGCCATGAAGATGAGCCTCTCCAGCAGCTCTCCAAATTATCCTCAAGACTCACATCTAGTGGTTGTCATGACTCAGAGGGGGAGTTCAAATTAAAAGCACATTCAGCTGCACTGACAAATCTAAAGAAGGCATTATTGCAAAAACTGACTGTGTGACTCGTACCTAATGGTTGGCAAGTAAGTGCTTCGCCTGACATGTCTAAAGTTGATCTGGTCATGAAGAGTTCACAGAGATTTACAGAAATGTTTCAGCTGCAGGCACTGAACTTAACAAGCTAAATAAGGTCCTTAGATAGACATTAAGGATGGAAAGAGAAACTTTGCAGAGAAGTTGGGCATTTTTTCAGAGGTTCTGAGGTGTTTCCTCTTACTAAAGGTGCCTTCTAAAAATACCTGCCTTCCCAGATCTCTTTCATTAAATACAGTGCGTTTCCTGGCACTCCTCTGTTGACTAACTGTTTTGCAAGCCGAGTGACTGGTCAGGGTTAGTAAGAGCCTTCTACGCATTGCACTCTAATCCCTCCTGTTAAGTGACTGTCTTCATAGCTGTTAGTTACATGTATACACTGTAAGATGAATCGTTACAGATTTATTTCACAACACTGGAAAAAAAAACAACATAACTGGTCATAAAATGAACAACTTGGTGCTTCCTTTGGCTCAGGCGCTGGATGTTTGCAGGCACAGTTTAAAACCTGGCTGTGTATGCCACCAGACAGAACTTCCAGCCATATGGACCAATGTTGATTCTCAACATATTCCAACCCACTCCAATCTAAACTTTAATAAACACCTTTAAAAAAACACTCCTGAATTTTAGTGCTGCTTGTACAAGTTGCAATCAGGGAAATGTGTAACATCTTAGTCTGCAGACAAACGTAGCCAATCATCATCGGAACATCAGAGAACAGTAACGGTTCTCATACCAGAGCATATTTCTGTAAATGACCATCGACAACTCTGACACACGGTGCCCAGACTTCATCCTGGTGCGCCATCCGGCATACATTATCCCTGCTTGCATGACGTCTGGATTCAACATGACAAATCTTCATTTCACGTCGACTTCAAAGAGGTCCTAATCCCGATTAAGCACAGCAACATTTGCCTTGAGCTAAAAAGCTGATGGGGATATGTTTGTGCTCATTGCAAGCACTCCCACCAGGTTAAAATTGAGATCTCTGCTAGCACTGAGGAGGCCATTAGTTGATTGCTCCTCTGTGATAGCGAGAGGATGATAACGCCTAAAATTGCTTGAGATTACTTTAAATAAAAACATTTTAGAAGTTAAAAAAAAGTTATACAGCCCACATTAAAACCTCTGTATGTCTGCAGACACTTTCTGGTTGTTGGCACACACAGGCAGACTGCACTGTTGTTACTCTGCCCATCTCTTCAGTGCATCGCTCTCTTTTCTTTAGGATACACACCTCAGTATTTGGCACCTTAATGGAGCCACCAATCCCAATAGTCGCTTCATGAATAACATCTGGGTTAAGGATTTCCTTTTTCCTCCCTTTGATGTCGTTATAGAAGCAAGATTCGATTTGATTTGATACACCTTTATTAGTCCCACGAGGGGAAATTTCATGTAAAGGCTGCCGACCTATTGCACACAATGGCAGCGCCATCTTACCCTCCGACCATACGTACATTACACAAAAACATCACATGGGGAAGACAGGTCAGAGAGGTATAACAATGGAAAATGCACCACATGAGGAAAGATAAGCTTCTCCAAGATCTTATCCGTGCTGCAGTCAATGAGCCCATTTTGAGAAACTCACGCCTCATCCCATCATTTCAATCCCAGCAGGCAGCCTTGTGGGGGTTTGAACAGCTGGTTCCGCTTCCTTAATTCTTCGATACGTCAGACCAGCTCCGATCAGCAAGAACCCTGTTATCATGGTTCAGAATAGGTAGATATCTTCAGCACTCAGGCTCACCCAAGCCCAAACTTCTCATTGAGAAAGGGGTGTCAATTGCATTCAGGGACCAGTTGATCAAATCCATAATTCTCTTTTAAGTTTTAGAGAACGGACTGTGAGAGAGTGTTCCAGGGAAAAGTAATACAAAAAACACGAGACTAGACAAGGACACAAGAGGCTAAGCAGGGAAGCTAAGGGAGGGGAGCAGAGGAGAGGAGAAAAGTGCGACCGCTTTCGTCAAGAGCAAGAGCAGAATTCTTGAGCAGAATTCTTGAGTGTTCATGCACAGAAAAAAAAGGACAAGCACCAGAGTTAGGATGAATCACTCTCTTTATCTAGAGAGCCTGCACTGAGTCTTAAGGCTAGGTCTTTCAAGTGTAATGGCCTGATAAGATACCACAGTCCCAGATGATGTCACAGTAAAACAGTATTGTACTGATCCAGTAGAATACACACAAACCTCGTGCTTGTTTTGAACATTTCCTTTTGGCACAAGGAGTTAAAGGTTTGCAGTTTTCCTCATAAACAGTTGAACAACACAGAAGAATAGAGGCACTTACTACTGACATGCACACTGATAAGGCCAAACAGGACCGGTGACGGGAAATGTTTGGCAGCATTCAGCAATTTGCTCATTCTCACTCGATCCTTTCACATCAAAAGGGTGTGACTGGATATCATAAATAAGGGCTACTTTACCTTAAACATCCCATTAAATCCATGTGTCTTAAAATGACAATAAGCCCAAAAGGGTGGCTTACCATGTCAACGTAAAGCCACGAACGACACTAAAGGACCACTACAGTGTCGTCAACAATGGACTTGTTAAGGTTTATCCTTATTAGTAATTGAGTAACAGCAACACCCAACATCATGCCAGTTGCACAAAGCCTTGCAGCGGGAATGAACTACTATTTACAAGTCTCTGAACAAACTGTGGGTTACGTCACTTTCAGCAAGTTTCTCTCACAGGCTCAACGCAGACGTAGCTCCTCATTTGTAACCTAAGTTTCGGTGTTAATCGGATTTTACCATGACGCAAGTCCCCCATTCACTTCTGGCCTCGAACACAAACAGTAGTCATGATAAAGAGCGTGTGGAAACAATACAAAATGACAAACTGCAGCTCTCCACCTAATCTGTACCATATTTGGTTTTGGGGCAGTGTTTCAATGGCAGTTCAGCTAGAGCGTTAAGTGAGACCTCGCTTCAGGACCTTCATATGCCATACATAGAGCGTGGACTCAAAGGTCAGAAGCTAGAGACCGGTGACCAGACATGGGGCAGGGGATGGATAAAGCTGTGCCTGACCTCACACTGCCTATGTGGATGGAGCAGAACAGCTGACAGGCCTTAAACAGTCCCCAGCCCACACTTCCTATTGGCTGCCTGTGACATCATGCTTCTATCCCCATTTTTTCACCTCCTCTTTTCAGGGTGGGTGGAGAGTTCAGTTCTTCCTCCTCCTTCTTCTCCCCCGTCTCTCCTTCTCTTCCCCCCCATCCCACACACACAAATACACTCAGCTTTCTTTGCCCCTTTTAGGGACCTCAGCAGCTTCAGGAGGGAAGAGAGAAGAGGAAGGAGGGAGCAAGAAAATGAAAGAAAGATGAAAGAACGATTAAAGCATGTAGTGTGGAAGCTTTGCTAATTTTATCTACATTTCTAGACAGAGGTGTGTGTGTGTGAGAGAGAGAGTTTCCTCCAACTTGTGTGGCAGGTACATGGCTTGTATGACTCTCATACAGAGCACCACTGCCACATCACACTTGTTTATCGTTAAAATGCTCCCCGATGGGTCAGCGTGTGGTCTGTAAGCATGAAGCAGAATCTGCATATAAGCCATAAAGTTTTCTTTTTCCTCTCTTTCCTAGGCTCTCGGACTTGAGCAAGTCCTTCCTAATTAACACATGCCAAATGAGGAGTTTTGTCTGGCGTATCGTGCTTCATCGTGTTATTGTAAAACTCTGGGTTTGACATTTTCACTAGAGGACAGCTACAGCTGGGCTTTTTCTTTTTCCAGTAATGAAACCAAAAGATTATTAAAGCAAAAGAAAACTAAAAAAAGAGAGAGAGCCACAAAGGGAGACAATAAGAGGAGGCATATTGGGAAATAATTGCTTAATATAAAAATATGCGCTGTAAAAAGAAGAAGAATCAGACTGTTTTTTTAGTGTTTTAAACTAGACATGCAGCAGAGGGATGCGGCGTTTTAGGGAGATTTAAAACACAAAAATGATCAAGACATGCATTCTATGCGTGATGAGGGACAGTGACTAAGGGCTGAGATTCCCCTGCTCTGCGACAATCAAACCTAGTGTTTAGTGCCGGATCACATCCCTCGGCGATAGATTAGCTCTAAGTCGGATTAAGGAGGAGTCAGTGCATATAGGAGAGGTGAAGTGTCATCAAAGCGCTGCAAGAGGACTCAAAGACACTGCAGTGGTTAGCAAGCATGAGGCAGGAGGGTTTATTTGGGACTTACGGGAAGATGGAGAAAGATCTGGGGGCGGGTTTTTTATGTTGGGCACAAAGCACAAAAACTACATTTGAACACACTTTCAGCTCGTATAGCTTGTCCTGCTATGACACCAAAAGCTGCAGCTTAATCAAAAAGAAAACCACCACAGGTGTGAACACACTATAAACCCGGAGCATTCAGAAGTCGACACAGAGGGCAGAGAGGACAGATGCCAGTGCAGAGGCTGGGAAATGGACACAGGGAACAAGACTGCTTCCAGCTACAGGAAGCGTGCTAAGCCCCCACCATGTTAAACATAAGACTTCCAGAAATGATTGAAACAAAATGCCCATGCTTTCTCCCCACCAAACAAACAATAGTCTCCTTTGTGAAAGCCCGTGGCTACCAACAGTCAGGGGAGATATAAAGACACAGTTTAGAAAGAGCGGGCAATTTTTCCCCCCTTCTTTTTTGAGGCTGCAGACAACTCTCTCCTTCAGTTTGGACAGACGGGGACATAAATGTGGGGCGCACTAGTGTGGCCCACTTAGGTGCCCCCTGCTTAGAAAAAAATGCTTTTGTTTTCCTGTTGTTACAGGCCTCAAACAACTCAAGGAACAAGGCTGCAACAGTAGCGGAGCACCAGCAGGGGGTCAACGCCATGGTAGAGAGGCACGCTAACACAGCAGACATGTTACACACATTCATTGAGATTGTAAACACAGGGCTGAGGAACCAGTTTTTTCCCCCCTTGTTGTGACCTAAAAATCTGTTGTATTCCATTAATGGTTCAGTGAGCGTCTTCTAAAGCAACACAGCATATCTACCACAGTCTCTCACACCATGTGAACTCTGATATTTCAGACTTATTATCATTCCTTCAGCTCCGTTTTAATCAGCCCCAGGGTTTCCCCGAGCAGATCACTTTACACAAGTTTTCTGTCATCCTTAAAAGATCACTCTGCTCCTCTGACACACATGTGGTAACCTGCGTAAAGAGGACACTGCACCAACTGCAAGCACAGGATGAGCCGATTCTATATTTACCCGAGAACTGCTGTATCTCTGCTGTCCCCAGATGCAGTAATTCATTAGTTATTTCATAAATGTCTTGTTAACTCTTATTGGTCTGAATGCTGCTAAACTGAACATCATAAACTTTAATAAATGGGGGTCCCGAGGCTATATTTTTTCTCTTCAACAGAAGCACTGGATCAGCTCTGGAATTACTTGAGAGAGAAAAAAATCATATGCCTCATAGCACATGACTGTAGTATTTAACTCCACCAAGGAACATGCAGATGATAACACAATGAGCTCTTTATCCTACTTGAATTGTGTGTTAAATATTAATCATCAATAATGCAACATATTCTACGTAACATCAACTGGTGTTAAAATGCTGCCCACGCCCCGATTAAGACCATAACAAGACACCATGGGAGAGTAGAAATCGCACCTGCTAGATCAGTGATTTCCGCCGGAATGCACTTATTCAAACATGAATGTGCGCACAGATACACACACACACACACACACACACACACACACACACACACACACACACACACACACACAC
>NW_024582525.1:534461-584269 GCF_018398535.1 Haplochromis burtoni | reverse complement strand
TACTCAGTCAGCGCAGATGTTCTGACGTCAGTGGAACGAGTAAAATGTCAGATTTGACTTGGTCACAGTTCTCTTGCTTCACAGTAAATGCTCTTTTTACGTTACCCATAATACCATTTTTGACCACGCTTGCATTATAAAAGCTCCCAGACAGAAACCAGACTCTGGCAGGAAGTGCTATGATGGGTCAGTCTTGCATTTTTCCGCTGTGAAACTGAACACGAAGTGTGGGCTTGTTTGTGCTTCACTTCTTTTCCTTCCAACGTTATTGACTTGTGGTCTCTGCTGGTGTGTGACACAAGTACGCACAGACACACACACACACACACACACACACACATACTTTTGAACAGCTGGTGCTGGGCTGGCTGGCTACATACAGCCAGGGGACAGATAGCTGGCTGAGAGAGGGAATGGGAGCACGTTGCTCAATCAATGAGCCATCAATCACACACTTACACACACACACGAACACAAATGCATACACACAGCAAGAAGGAGCAAAGACATGAAACAGGAGACCATATCCTTTAACTACCACTCAAAAGAAAGCCATCAAAGTGCTGGCTCTGGCTCCAGGCCTTTTTCCATGGCCAAATTTCCAGTCACTGCTTTGTCTTGTGGTGGTTTCATTAGAGCTACTACTAGACTCCTCTGTGTGTGTGTATGTGTGTGTGTGTGTGTATGTGTGTTGCACCACAGCAGTTATCTGCTATCTAACTAGCTCACTGCTGCGGGGTTTCTTTTCTGCATTCTGCTGAGCTCCCAGACAGCAAGAGGTTGTGAAAAGGCTGGCAAGGAGGCGGCAGCAATCATATAGTAAGTAGCACCTTTCTGTTGTCTGTTTGGTTCCTGTAAGGAAAAAAGGCGAGTTAGGAAGTAAACAAAGCACGTCAGAGAAGGGACTCAGCAAGTGATTACTGTTATTTATAGCTATTCTTTTCCTGCTTTGGCAACACCTGTACAAGCGGTACGTGATAACTTATACCACTTAAAGGGGGAAAAAGAATACATGGCACAAATTGCAGTTAGTTACTCTGAATAGTTAGATTGTTTTAGTCGAAACATTGATTTTTATTTGAAAATGAACAACCTAAACACACCAACACACACACATTCTCGTTTTGATATCTTAGTTAGGACATCTAATTGACATAATGCTTTCCCTAGCCGCTTACCCTAACCCTAACCATCAAAAACAAATGCCTAACCCTAACCCTCTCCCTAACCTAATTGCAACCCTGACACTAAAACCAAGCTTTGAGTCTCAAAAATGCCTTCAAACTTGTGAGGACAGGCACTTTTGTCCTCACAAGTGACTGTTGGTCCTGACAAGTATAGTAATTTTTGATTTTTGGTCCCCACACAGATGTCTAAACAGGTACACACACACGCCTATAATTTTACCAACAGGAATAATAATAAAGTTTTCAATGATAAATGCGGATATCCATCCCTGTTCTTAAATCAATACTAACATCAATTTCTGAACACCCATGAAATCAGGTGGGCCTGTGTCCATTAATTGTTAATTGTTTATGTAAATGTACACAGCGGGAATACATCCACAAACAAAAAAGTAATGCGCATGTAAATCAGAGTCTTCAAATGATTTTAATAACAGTCCAAACATGACTCATTTGGGATAATTCCAAAATATTAGCTCTTATATTTGAAAAGCTTGAACGGGTAATCGTTAGCGGTGTTATTTTATCGGTGACTCAAATGGTTAACGGATTATCTCAGTTAAAGAGAAGCAGGAAAAGGCGAGCGGCATCGCCATCAGCAGCAGGATCAGCAGCGTTAATGTACACAGGGAGGAGTAAACAACACCAGAGGACGTCCTCGTGTCCCTGAGCCGCAGTGACAGCATGTCCTCCTGTCTGCACTGTCATTCTGTGTCAGCTCTCATTACCTACAGCACTGCACGAGCAGCATTGAGTGACTGACTGGCTAATGGCACCTGCTACCTACTGCTTTATGGATGACAGCAAGGGGCTGGGAATCGCCATGACAACGCAGAGATTGCACTATGCCTGACCTCGATCACGTGGAATAATCTGTTCGTTTAAACATTATTACTCATTTATGCAACACAAGAAACCGATTTCAGTTGATTTCTTATGTGTTAAATATCTATAATTTACACAGAAGACACAGCAACCACTCAACTGCTGCCTACATCGGACTAAGTTAGGTCCAGTTCACATAGTGGAGGTTCGGCTTCGCCTTGCCATCTAAACCTAAGTTGTGTTTATTCGCCTGCAGCCATATTTCTGTGACAGCAGATATAGGGGAATCACAAACGAGAGAATAAGCTCCGTCACTTGAAACAAGACTCCCCTTGGATCGTCATTTTTCCTCTAATGGATAACAGAACAATAGATGCCTCTAACTCACCACTAAAGGATCACTGTGCCGTCATTGTACAAGGGGTACAAGGGTCAATTTCCACAGCAAAGAAGAAGAGAAGATGCACTCTCTGTGATCCCCAAACTCTGCTTTGTTTTCTTGGGTAACATTTTTTTTGTTGAAGATTTTAAAGACTTTCTGCAAATGATATCTTGAAGACAATAAAATTAATTAACTAAAGAAAAGAGATTTACTAAAAAATGATTCAGTATGCTTGTATACCGTCTCTTCCACCTGTCTAAAACTATTTCAGCTGGAAAAAGGGGAGAAAAGGTGCTTATATCTACTGGAAGATTTTAATTAAATAACAATGCAAATAGTAAAGTTGTGTGATGAGCCCCTGGGAATCCACTTAAAAACAAAACCCAACCAAAAAAAAAACACTGGGGTAGTTTCACTGTGAGACAACAGGAGAGCACAGAAATGATGTTTACATGCTTCCACAGCACATGGTTAAACAAGTGCAAAATCAAGATGTCCCTCCTAACTGTAGCTGGCGAAGTTTACAAAATGTTGAGGTGTGCCTGTTACTCCTCGATCTGATAACTGATCTGCAGTGGCTGCTAAGCGAGCAGCTTCAGACGGAAGCACAACCCAAATTGGGCCTTTGTTCCAGACTGCACAGTGAACAAAACAACGCAGACGCACACGAAGCCTGAACAGTCGCTAACGCGCACACACACAAACACACATAACTAACTCTACCACAAGCGCCTCTGAGCCGCGTCTCACCCACCCACACACATATACTAAACACAACCTAACCCGCCTCCCCTCTCACTCTCTCTTGCTCCTTTTATTCCTCTCGGTCTCCCGCTCCCTCCCCCCTAGCCCTCATTCATAAAATGGCTGCTTCACAACTCCAATTCCTGGCATGGAATTTATGGATAAGGGGTCAGGAGCAGCAACAGGCCAGGGGGGACTTGTTAGTTCTATTTTTCCCCTCCCATCTTTTTCTCCTCCTCCTTTTTCGGATAAAAAAAACCAACCTACACCAATGCGATTTGTCCACCTAATTCTCCTCCACACATATGCCAGCCTTCCTCATCTCTACCCCAACCCTCCCCTTTCCTCTTACCCACTCCCCTCCAAAACAAACCTGATACCCTTGTAGCCTAGCAGGGAAACTAAAGCTATGCGTCTGGCAGAGGAAGGCAGGCACGAAGTGGAGAAGGGGCAGGAGCAAGTGCTGGTGGCTTCTCCTAAGAGGCCAGCAAGAGGGGAACGGGGACAATCTCAGGTTCCATCCCTGGAACACAACCTCCATGTTTTTGCAGTTTTACCACATCACACGGACGCACATGCAAACTCCCAGGGCATGGGTTAAAAACAACAGGACATTGATTGCTATAGCATTTGCTCCGAAAACACCAATCTATGTTAAAGGAGCAACAAAATGGGGCAGCTTGAATGGCCGAGAAACTCATCCCAACCTGCCAACACATACCTGTGTTGGTATGAGACAAAAGTGTGTGTGTCAAGGTAAATTTGGGCCTATGGCATCAGTTTTCCTCACGACACCACTCTGCGATATCTGCTTCTGAAATCACACAAATTAAAGCTCACTCAATAACAACACACAAACCCTGAGGTGCATGTCAGGTTACACCGTAGGTAACAGCATAAAGTTTCAGATGGGGTTGCGGTTACAACGTAGCTACGGCGTAGATTTCCCGCTGAAGCATTAAACCCCAATAACAATCCCTCTCCTCCTCCCAGCTTCTCCCCTGTGCTGCCCCTGGAGCCCCCAGCAGAAGACGGTACGAGCAAGGAAAGGTCGAGGCCACGAGATGAACGGTCCCACCTCTTGCTGGAATGAGCCTTAATTTGATAGGGGTTGGGCTGAGCCAGGACTGTGGTAAGACATGCACATGTGCCACACAGAAAGAAGCATGTGTTAAGTCACTGGAATGTACACACATATCGGAGACACAATGAGGAAGGTCATTCTTAGGATGCAATTTGAAAAAAACCAAAAAACAAAACAAAGAATCAGCCATATGCTTAAGTCGTTGCTGCACGTCTGCCGTTTCTGCATCTCACATCAAAGTGAGGACACCAGACGTAAATGCATAGACCTGCTGCAAAATGACACCGTGCCGTGGTTACATAATCTTTGCACTAGTAATGTAGCTGTTACTGTGCCCTGTATCTCATAAAAGCAGCAAATTTAGTTGTTCTGCTATAACCAGAATACAGTGTTCCCCCTTCTAAGCCCACACGTTTCAGCCCACCCATCCTCTTCTTGCCTATCAGTCCTGGCCTTATTCCATTCAAACTTTTCACAGATGGGAACAGAATTGTGTTGATGTGCATTCCATATTCAGTGTACATGCATCAGTCACACCACAGACCAGGGCGTCAGAGGGTCAGAGGTGGAAATGACAGACCTGGGCTCTTTATACATGCAAGGATACGTGAATATAAGATCCCATATCTGAGCTGGCAGTGCAAAACAGGGCAGCAGTAATCAAATGAACTAACATCCAGGCTGTGTTGCATGGTGTGGTTACGGTTGCCTGGCTATTTATATGTGTCCCTCCTTCAGAGAAGGAAGTCGCTCCTATTGGATCCAGATGTGAGCGGAAGGACAGACAACAGCTCGACTGAAAGGTAACAGCCTGGATCCAGTTGAGATTCTACTGCTGCTTTAACTACTGTGCTATCATTTAGGACACAGCAGCATTACTCCTAATGGCAAGGACAAAAACATTACTACACATGTACTACCACATAGACTACATTTGTCTTTGAAGTGTATCATAAATGAGAAGGTGGACGGATGTGAATTTTAAAAATGTGTCTAAATAAGTCAACATTCACACATTTAAGCGTTTCTGAGAGGTGAACGTCACCGCTCACCTGAGGCTTCAAGGGTTAAATTACGCTCTCGGCCAGCCAACTACCATAACTTAACACTGCTCTCCTCCTCCCTCTGTTTAGCCACAGTACTTGAATGTCAGCAAGTGCCTGTGAAGCAGGGCTAAATGTGTTGTGACCGCTGGTGATGAATTGCTGGTAGGCAGCACCCCAGTGGGCCATGAGCCAATTGATCTACTAGTAGATCCCATGACACATGATCAATTCTTAGGCCGGTCTCCTAAGAGCTAGGGTCTACAGGCATTTTCACATGCCCTCTGGACTGGGTCAGGAGAATCAGGACAATACTTGTACATGTAGGAGGCAATCTGCTGCACATGCATTCTCACTATTACACAGAACATCTATAGAGTACAAATACTATGCTTGGTTTGGGTGAAGGTGCTGCCCGGGTTCAGGGTGCACACATAATGCCCACTGAACAAGTTCTCTATTCTCCAGACAGTTACTTTTGCTATTCCACATGGGTCCACACAGACTCGGTAGTAGGATGCTGTCAGTTTAGAGACTCTTTAATTGTATTCTCAGAACATCTCCACCAGAGAGTTTAAAGCACAGGTGTCGAACTCCAGGCCTCGAGGGCCGGTGTCCTGCAGGTTTTAGATGTGTCCTTGATCCAACACAGCTGATTCAAATGGCTAAATGACCTCCTCAACATGTCTTGAAGTTCTCCAGATGCCTGCTAATGAACTAATCATTTGACTCAGGTGTGCTGACCCAGGGTGAGATCTAAAACCTGCAGGACACCGGCCCTCGAGGCCTGGAGTTCGACACCCCTGGTTTAAAGGAAAGTTGAGCTGAGAGAAGAGAGGATATGATGTGCTGGATATGTTTTGTACAGAATGAGCTGAAATGATAGAATAACTTGTCCATCTGTTCAGTGTACAGTTTCATTCTTTTCTTGTTCTTCTGTCTTCTTACAGCCACCGGACATGATGTGGCAGACAATAGAGGCCGTGGACAGCTGTTAATCTAGTAACATCTGGCTCCGTCAACCCACATTTTTCTCTCCCATAGTGAATGGATACGGACTATTCTCAGAAATGACATGGTGATCCCTTGATCCGCTCTTGCATCAGATATGTCTGGCATGAGATAGCTGAAGCTAGCACAGACGTGTGCACACACACATACAAGCATCATTTGCGGTTATGGGGCATGAGACATGAGGTCTCAACAGGAGCCATTGTAGACTGCACTACCAGGCAGCCACACTGGGGCCCAATCGCCCCTCTGATATGGCTCGAGTCTGAACACCTACGTCAGCCCACAAGCAGCCCGCGTGACGTCAAGCACATGTGTGCTTTGACCAGAAGCCTGCACGAGTTGGTTTCACACAGAGAACGAAAAGGAGGACGGAAAGAGAAGAGAGCACAATCTTGATGTCTCAACTATTTGTAGCCCCTAAAACAGAAAGTGAGATCAGCTTTGATTAGAACACGCAAAATAAAACAGCAGTATTAGTATTTCGCAGCAAGCATCACTGTCAGTCTAATGGTATAATTATACGTCTGCTCTCAAATAACTCTGAGGCATTCTTGGTGCCCACAGTAGGCCAATGTTCAAATAAAATAGCACTCTCTGGTTGACCAGCAGCTGCTGGCTTATATATAAAGAGAAGTGATACAGATGCCAAAGGAGACAGCAATAAAAGTAAATCATTTCACCAGTCAAGGGTACATCATGTCAGATCGAATGGGCAGATTTCTTGGAATAAAAAAAAAAATCAGACCTTTGTAAGTCAATATTGCCCTTTGTTCTTTGTGCTTCTTGTGTAATACAATGTTGTATTCTGTTTTCTGCGTCAGCGCAAGGTAACGGAATATAACAGTCGTGTCTGGTGTTGTATTACATTAGCTAATAAATGACATCCTGATGCTGAGTTAACTTTGTTGTCTGTTTGGCTGGATAAAATGTGCCAGAAGGAATGTCTCAAAGGCAAGAAAACACACAGAAAAAAAAGTAGGTTTGGCCATGAAATTAAATCTTGATCTTTCTCTATCACTGACACAGCCACAAAAACACCCCTGCACCCTCCTGGTACCCATTCTGCTGGCTCCAACCGCCAAGGCCACCCGCCACGAGGGAAGCAGCAGAACGGTCCGGTTTCCACAAGCCTACGTGCTGCACAACACAACCACATAACTGCGTACATTGGGGTGGGGGGGTGGGGGTGGGTGGAGGGGGGTGTCTACCCTCACAGTGCACCCCATCACCCTCAATCACGACACAAAGACGTAAAAACACTTTGGGCACGGGGTACAGCATGCACGCATGCGTCGATAATGCTTTCTTAATGATTTTTGCCACTGTCTAGTCAAAAGAGGACATATTGTCACTGGTCCACAATATTCACCCATCAATACATTACAAAACAGTTTTGAACTTGAAGCCGTTGACCAATGAGGAGTAAAGATTAATGTGCTTAAGTCAGAGACCAGACTGCCCACTGCTCTCGTAAGCCTGTTTGACCAGCTGTCTATCTTCCTAAAGACAGACTGGAGAGCACTTTGCGTACACACACCCACCCACTTGAGGGAGGGAGCACCAAAGGCACTCCAACTTCCAGACATCCGTCCCATCTGCTCGACCAACCGCCAAAATCAAATCACAACAACAGGAGAGGACCTGCGCTTGGCTTCCCTCTTTTAACCTCAAGGAATTAACCCTTTGAGGTTATGCGTGACAACCTTGAGCATAGCCCTAATTCTAACTGTGGGCATTCGAAATATCCTATTTCTCTTTTTATTAAGTAGTTCTTCAAATTAGTGGCAATCAGGGAACAAAGGAAATAACCTTTCTAACTGAGAGAAAGGTCAGGAGTTAGGATTACCATCTAAGACGTCTTAGAACTCAGAAGGTTAAAACATGCACATTTCTCTTCATAACACATCTAATGTACAAGTTTCCAAGTGCTAAAAAGGCTCTGAGTCAACTATTAAATCTAATGTGTATGCTCACTGAGTGGTCACTTCATTAGATGCACCTGCTCAAGTGTTCAGTAACGTAAACTTCTAATCAGCCAGTCACGTAGCAGCAAACAACTGGATTTGGGCATGTAAATATGATCAAGTTCAAACCAAGCATCAGAATGGAATAGAAAGGTGATTTAAGTGACTTTGAGCATGGCATGGTTTTAATGGCATGAGTATTGCAGAATCTGCTGATGTGCTGAACTATTCTCACACAACAGTCTCTAAGGTTTACAGAGAATGGTCCAAGAAAGAGAAAATATCCAGCGAAAAAGGCAACGTTGATATCAGAGATCAGAGAGAAAGGCCATACCCCTTCAGGTGGTGGGCAACAGTAACTACTAATCATTTTTTACAAGCATGGTGCAGAAGAGCACCTTGAAGCAGATGGGCTACAGCAGCAGAAGTGCACAATGGGTGCCACTCCTGTCAGCTAAGTCAGGCTCACAAAAATTAGACAACCGAAGACTGAAAAAAAAACTTTGCCGGGTCTCATGAGGCTCAGTTTTTGTCAATATTAACCAAAATCTCAGAGGACGTTTAGAGCACCTTGATTAGTCTATACCCTGGAGGCGAAAGGGGATCCAACCTGGCAACAGCAAAGTGTAACTAGTGAAGTGGCCAGTGAACATATAGTTCAACTTTAATAGAGAATTTGCAATATTAATCTTTATTATTTATATACACTTTTGTCTATCTCGATTGTAAAACATTGTGTTATCCCTGGTATTCAGCCCACACATACTCTCAACACTGTACATGCCTTCTCTAAATCTGAAGCCGTGATTCCATTTCATTGAACTTGCAGTGTACATTACTACTCGAGAGCACGTTAGGTGTGAAGGCAGGAGCTATAAGTGAAGAGAGGTTGTGAGTGCACCTTGCAAAGAGTGTGTTTCAGCCTCAGGACTGCATTTTCCACAACACTCCTGCAATTCAGAGCTGCCGAAGAACATGCTCAACTCATTAGAGCAGAGTTCGTTAAACCTTTCTCATCAATGTACCTGCACTCTGCTCTCCATCCTCCCACGTTTACTCTGTTATTAACCAGACAGCGCTGTGAGATAAATGACTACATTAATCGTCTTTGATAGCTCAGGGATTTTCCTTGTTCGCGGGCGGGAACAGTATACGGTACACGGTGATGGTCAGGGCCATTTTGTAAAACTGCGTACGTGTCTCTCCCTGTGTGCAAATGTGTGCAGGGACTGAAAGCAGCGGAGTTTGGATCACTGCTTGATGGATAATTTGTCCCTGCGTGTTCAGTGTCTCTGCTGTAAATGAAACACATGGGACATGGCAGCAGGCTCTTAACCCCACTTTGTCCGATGGCTGTGTTTGCTCTTTGCGCTCTCCCTCTCTCGTCAGAGGTGAGCCTCTAGTTCTCAGATTGCCGCAGCTGTCAGGGAAGACCCGAAGGACTCTGGCTGTTTCCTCAGTTCACAGAGGAGTTAATGCTCTCTGGCTTTTTCACTTGCAGAACCATATTTTTCCTTTCCTCTGTATCCTCTTCCTTCCTTGGGGGTATGCTGTGAAGTTGTAAACCTGAGCCACAGGTGTCCAGCAGTGATACGCGTTTTGCCCCCACCCCAAACGCATCTGGGAGATCTTATAGTTCTTTCACCCAAAGCATCAGTTTAGCATACAGTTTATGAGAGCAATGCAGGCAGGGCTTGTTGTGCAGTAATGTTGTATTATTATGGCACCTTTCTCCTGAGGGTACCTCTAATCCAGTTACAGATTTAAACAAGGGAAATGGTTCCAAGGCATCCATCCCACTTATCCTTGGATCACAGGGAGAACAGAAAAGCTTGTTGCCAATCCTGCAGGGACTTCAAAGGGTTCAACCGTCCAAACATTTGTAGAAATTTGTGGAATTCAGCATACTTGATTGCACCTGAACTACAATAATACCTAAATTCCAGCTCGTTAATTAAATCCTGTGATGAAACCAACAAAACACTGAAACCTGGTTTGTGGGAGGCATGTGGAGGCAGAGGACCACCTCTGTTAATTCTTATGTTTTTAACAAAACAGCAGGAAAAGTGCAAAACACAGATTTTTACTGTAATCAATTATTAACAATAGCAATTATTAACAGTTGTAACAAGAACACTGACAACTGTTTTAAATACATTCCACATCATGCATGAATCCGTTTCCTAGATCTAAAAGGATAGCTGGCTGCAGATTAGCTTCTGATATTTTTTTAATAACATTAAGGCAACAGCTTTTAAATTTAATACTTTCAGTTCATATTCTGTAGTGAAAATATGATGCAAAATGTCCAATTTTGCCCTATGTCTTAATAGAAAATGGCAAAAGTAACAATGTTAATCATTTGAAGTTGGGTTAAATTCTGTCTATATTAACAGGCAAAAATCAAATATATAAAAAAAACACAAAGAAAATCCCATAAACTCCTTGGCGGAGGTATGAGAAGAACAACATGATCTTCTTCCTGATTTTCAGGAAGAACACAATCCATTATTGCCGGATAATTGCCACACATAGAAACCATCAATAGTTCATAAAGCTCTAAGCCGAGCCAACACACATAAATGCTTGATGTGCACAATTGTAACGACTCCAAACATATGACCACAGAGTCAAGAGAGAGAAAAGGACCTTTTCCTTTAGGGGAGAAGTGGCACCAACAAACGAGTGCGCCCGCACCGACTGCGCAGAGCCCACGTACCCTTCAAACATGGCATTTTCCAGTGCAGCTCATGAAAAAAAATAATAGATGTGTCGTCACCCCATAATTGCCATTAAGAGGAATAAGAAGTGGGATTTTCTAAAAATAAACTCATTTGTTGGGGTCTTAGAGGCTAAACACTGCATTCTAGAGAAGCTGAGCTGAGTGCAAGTGACGTGCCAGCGGATCACTTACCGTCATGCATTCTTAATTTAAGCTGTATCCCTCTTGAGGGGGCCTTAGGTAACCTTACAAATGCATGAGGAATATGGGTTAAAGTGTGAACACGTCTCCAAATAAGGATTACTGGATTATAGGAAAAAGCTTTTTTTTTTCACTTTAGACAATTGTTAGTTTGGTGTATGAAGCCTCAGAAAACACTAATGTCTACAAACAAAACTTAACCTGACAACCCCGAAGACGTCATCCATATTTTCCATGTGACTGACAGCAGAAGAAAGGATACATATTATCCCATTTTCATACATGTACTGCACCCCTGAACCCCCGCCCCCCCCAACATCACCCAACAGCAGTGCATGTGAGAAATACCCCACACAGTCAGTTTTTATATTAAGCTGTCGTTAACCTTGTCAACTTCTCAGTACAAATTCTATATAATGTTGCAATGTACTGATGCACAAACAGCACAGGTGCATTCATTATTAGTGAGCTTGTGTCATGTGTGGTGCCTCCTGCATGCATACATGAAGGCAGCTCCTTCGCTTAAACCACACAGAGTATTTCCCTGAATGCAAACGTATCTGAAAAAAGACCATTTTCTTCTGCGTGCTACATGTGAGAAAGGACAGCTGTGGAAAATATCCCGACCCGATCTTCTGAAATTGTCCAAAGTTCCTGTGTGAAAACAGCCACAGAAACCTAAGTAAATGATTCGCCACGGGCATGAACAAGACGAGAAGTAGTGAGAAATTAGGTTTCTGGAGGACAGGGGTTATGTCCTCTTTCAGTTTGTGACATTACGTGAAGACAGTACTGTTATCCTTTTGTAACAGTGGAAATCAACTGTACCGACAGCTAAGTCGCTAGTCTTATATAATCCCTGCCCAATCCAAGGCACTTTTTCTTTTTTACTGTGAGGTAAACAGGCCAACAGTACCCAGAGTGCAGAGAGGTGGTCTTCCAGGTTAGGAGCTGTCGGGGTGAGAATCAGCAGAAGGATGAGGAATTAACACGTGTAGCAGGAGAACAGTTGGTGATGGAGGGTCAACAGCTTTCAGCTATTGGTCAGAGTTTATCAGACAAAGCAAGCAATGAGGAAACAAAAGGTATTGTTTCAGATCTCCCTGTGAGAATCAGACCCCCCCCCTCCCTAACATGTAGTGTCCTACAAAACACTGTCTGTGTTTAGAGCATTTCTTCACCAAGCCATATATCTGGGATTTAGTTTCATCAGCCACATATCACCCAGGGAATAACGCCAACACTGTGGCAATTAGACGATAAGTTGCAGTAAGCCTGAGTCAATACCAGTTGGCTCATTTAACAGAATCTGCCCATTGTCTGCCCTCTGTGACATCTCCCATTCCTCGCCACCATTGTATCTTCTCTCCTTATCTCTCTCATAGACAGAGGAATCTTCAGTATGCGACAAGAATGCCAACAGGGAAGCCAGCCACAAGACTGAACTTACGTAACCCTGGAACCAGGGGTAAAATGTTACAGAACAGACAAAATACAAATATGGCAAAAGCTCAAGGGAAATCTAGAATGTCATGAGGGAGAAATCCATGTTGATTTTACATTCAGTTCAAAAAGTGTCAAAAGATGCCTCGGAGGTCACAGACCGCAGGGCATCAGAAAGCACTAGTGAACAATGAAGGATACATTTTCTAAGTGGAAATAAATTAGCCAAGCGAAATCAAAGAACAGCGTTTTCTTTTCAGTAGCTTCCTCATGTTTCTGTTTAGTCCATTTAAGACGTTTTCTTCTGGGAGTTTAATGGAGCAACACACATTAGAAAACAAAGTTAGAAGATTTATGGTCATATGAATTGTAGCGACAGGCAAAAATCCAGAAAGGGACGAGAGAAGAGAAGGTAACGGAGAGAGCAATGAACACCTCGGTGTACAATAACAAGGGGGCCGTGCACCCATTATCTCCAAGACATCAATTCAGAAACGATATCGGGAGCGACAACCGGATTAAACTCAGATTAAACAAAACACATTGGAGCCAATAAATGAGAACAGAAATCTAATTATTCTCACAATGTCATTTCAATTCCACCGACAATTAGCGGCAAGTCTGTAATAGCCTACACTGCCTAATAGTGCTTGTGATTTAACTTAAATAGAGTCCAAACTAAACTAACAGAACATTAATGGCTATTTGTAAAGAGGCCATTGGTGCACAAAAGGCTAATTCATTCCTGCTGAAGAGAGCAGTTTAGTTAGAACAATGACACTGGGCAATGAGGGTATGAGGCCACACTTGAACTGGCTTATGATCTTCACAGTTAATCAAAGCCAAGGGGGCATGGGGAGGTAGAGAGAGAGAGAGAGGAGAAAGTGAATAGCAGAGAAGTCCAATAGTTAATCCTAGCCACAGTCTTTACTCTCTGAAGATGCCCATGACAGACCTAAGATGGGGAAGGATGCCAAGCAACTAACTGGAAAACTCACTGCTTCAACAGTCACGGTCTGGAAACGTTTTAATAAGCTGGAAACAGTTTCCAAAATGGTTTACGGTTCCGATGCCGACCAGAGACAAAGGCCTGCATTGTGAAGCCAGAGCGTGTATTTTTTCTGATCAAATTTACTGCCAAGAAGCTGGGAACAGGCGACATACTCAAGAGCAGTCGCTGTTGTTTCTTTAGGCCTAACCTCCCCCTACCCCACACCCGCCTACTCCACCTCCTAAAACACTCACACACAAACACAGCCTTTTCCACCACAAAGGCAGACATGTGAGAGCTCCTCCATTGAGCTATGTCAGAAAAAATGCGACGCTGCAGACCATCCCCACAGTGGCCCGTGGCCAATATCTTGAATCAATCTTCAGCATGATAGCCCTAATTTGGGCCATTCAAAGGGTAAGTATTTACATGAGAAAGTCAAAGTTGGTAAAAACCACGAGAGATTCCTGGTATGGGTGTGTCTGTCAGTGACAGAAAAAAAACGAAAGCAGGGTAGGAGAAATAATGTCGCAGACAAACACACTTCCAAGCACAATGCTTCTGTATGTCGCCCTGACACCACAGCCGTTTTCCACAGTTCATCCAAACATAACACACACACACATACACTATACATATACAAACAAATAAATTCTCCAGGCAGCATTTTACCACACTGAGGTTGCTTATTACATTTTATAGTTACATTTTCATTTCTTCACTGCCAAATATTTCAGCAGCCTAAGCTGATGGTGATTACTTAATGAGAAGCCTAACCGTTTGGCTTGGTCAGAGATTGGAGTTCTGGGGGTATTTCTGGGACCCGAGGAATCATAAACACGTGACTTGGTCTTGTACAGATGTCAGTCTGGATGTGTTCTGACTGCTGGATGGACATGCATGAGCATCCATCTCACTTGCTTCTTCTCAATTCTTTTCCACTCTTGACTTTTTTTCTCCTCCCCTCCTCTTCCTCAAGTAGCCGGCCTCTCTGTCAGGACACGACCCGCCCAGCTCATACTCCGTAAATCAAGAGCGACATCTCCGTTGTTGCACTTAAAAAGAGGCGACGGCACAGGCTCTCTTTGCTGTGCCCCGAGAGGCCGCTTCCTCCCACCGCACCGGAGCCAAGAGCTTAAACACAAGCTTGTGTGCAGCATTTTCTGACACCCGCAGGCACTAAGCGACGCGCCAAATGCAGATGTGTCTGTCTCCATGGCGGCACCGAAGAGCTCACTGGGCAGAGCACGTACTTACATGCTAGGAAATAACAACCCCCTCTGATATTTACATACACTCCAATGCAAAACAACACTGGGCTAGTGTCTGCTGCCATGTGGCGTGAATGGAAATACACACTTACTCAATTGTAACATACAATGTTAAAATTTGTTGGGAGCAGACACAGATTGAGTTTTAGGGATTAACTGTGATTTTTCTTTTTTGTGCATCTACGCACAATTAAGAAAAAATAACAAACATAAAGATAGCTAAAAAAAAAAAAGAGCCACACATTTGAATTTAAAAAAAAATGTTGAATCCCAATTCCAAGAGCTTAAATTAATCCTGCAGTGGAGGCAGTCACTAGAAAAGGTCACATTCTCAGGGGGTATCGCTGCCGGTCTTAAATATTATGTTTACTTAGGCAAACACGCCTGTACCTCAGCCACTTTGGGCTTTCACTTAATTAAAACTCAGTGGACAGAAAGGTGTAAAAACAAACCATTCCTTGATTTGAGATTCTACATGACAGCTTCTCAGCAGGCTGAGGTGTGCAGGACCTCTGCAGAGATACAGAATACTAATAATACCACAGAGTAGGCCAGGGTCCAGCATATCTGACTCTACATCTACGTGCCAGTAAAGCCACTGGTGCCAACACAGTGGCTCACAATGTGAGCCATTCACAGAGTCTGTGCACCCACTGTCCTTACACACAAAGAGGAGTCCTGCTTCATCACACGTATCAGACGGCCACATAGTTTCAGAGACAATCCATAATGCTCTCATTGACCTCATCGTTCTCATCAGCGCACACCTAAGCAAAAAAAATGTAAAAAAGTAAATTCCTCTCCCACCTCACTCTCATGTTCCAAGCAGGAATAGTGCACTTTTATTCCTCTTGGTCATTACATTTTTTTTGCTTTTATCCGGGATGTGGAAAATAGTAGGAGACCCAAACTGACCGATCCGTGAAAAGTAAAAAGCGGAGGCGGCACAGTGTGTGATGTAAGATGCCGGGTCTGTCTGATTCCACGGCACTGGCATGCTATGTAAAGATACACTGGAAGAACAGCAAACACCAGTTTAAATAAGAAGAAATATGATGAAGGAGAACAGGTACTTGTAGTACAGGTAGTTGTTATTCAAAACATTCAAAACATAACCAGTTAGCACACATAAATACATAACCATCATAATCAAAAACTCCACAAAGAGAAGCATCAAATGGGCATTTAAAGGCCAGCTTGAGTAAACCGTGCAGAATGCTATAAATTAAAAATGAAACAGCAACATTGAGGACAAAAACAGACATTCAGCCGGTTTTTGTTCTACTTCAACTTGAAACAGGTCAGCGTCGACTGAGTGACTGAAAGGCTAAAAAAAAAAAAACCCTAATTAGTAAAATGTCGTAAAATAATTTATCTGAAAAGGAAAAATAGAAGACGAAGCAACATTCGCTAGCTTTGAGTTCATTTTGCAAAATCCCAAAGTTGTCTAGAGATGGAAAAGTTCTTTATTGCGTCATTGAGTGCCTGCGGGTGTCACAAGTATATTTATTATGTTTTAAAAAATGAATTATGTGAGCCATGAGTTCAGCACCTTGTGATGCACCTCGGGCAAGCCGAGACACTCACCAACCACAGAGCAAAATCTTACTGTGGGTGTTGTTCTCTCTTACAGCCTGAAAGCGCCGTCACTGGGTGGCCTTTCCCTAGCAGTCACCACGCTGGATCTTCACAGTGCTTCATGAAACTCCTGTTTAACGGCATCACTTTGGATTCAAACGCTGCTTTTCCAGGAAAGACCTACGCTTAACCTGCTCTGACCCTGTGTCACTTTTTCTGTGGAAATGTTTTGCAC
Source organism: Haplochromis burtoni (assembly GCF_018398535.1). Taxonomy (NCBI): domain Eukaryota; kingdom Metazoa; phylum Chordata; class Actinopteri; order Cichliformes; family Cichlidae; genus Haplochromis; species Haplochromis burtoni. The sequence goes on along the minus strand of NW_024582525.1, from coordinate 567,585 downwards.
TTTATATAACTTTTGTACGACTCATCTACTCTTGTCTGAAAATACCTGCGATCGATTAAAGTGTTTTGTCACAGGCTGGATTTTATAAAGCCTGAAAACAGAGAGAAGAGGAGATACAGGGCTCTAGTTCCTTCTCAAAATGTTTCAATTACAATATCCTGAAAAGCTGTTCCGTTTTTTCTTTCTTCCCGTGATGCTAAAAACATGTTGCCTAACCCAGCTCTAATGGCGATGATGTAAACACAATGAACCACTAATCTGAAAAAAAGAAGCCATGAACCAGAAGAAAGGGGAAAGAAACCTTTACATGCGTCGATTTGAGCCTGAGGAAACTGTTCCTTAGTGCAGATGAATGACTCACATATGCACAGCAAAAACATGCACGTCACACCGCTAATTAAACAAAAGCTATTTTTGTCTGAGCACGCTATAAGCACGTACATATATACAGTGCATACAGTAGGTACAGTACATGCCGAGAGGCAGTGTCACACATCCTTTCTCATCCATCTTTGGTCCCCGGTTTATTTTCCAGATGACACACATCTGGAGGTGGTGGTTTTGACATTTACTTTAAACACAAAGCCGAGTATTTTGAGTTAATCTTAGTCCTTTAAAAAGCTGCTGTTGACTGAAGGACATGCTGTTATGAAGAAAAACGCTCTTTGTGGGGGGGGGAATGTTAATGGACAGATTTCAAAACGAGCTCGAATTCAGCGGTTATGATATTCCTAAAAAGGAAGTCCGTTTGCAGTATTGAAAAAGAGACAAAGGGGAAAAAAACACACTCTGAAATCTTTACTGTAAATAAAACATACAGTGGAAACAACGGCCATTGAAGGCCCTGCCTTCTTAGAACAATCAGGAACAAAACAGCAGGAACAAAAAGATTTCCTAGTTTTGTTGATCCTAACCAAAGAAAAATAAATAAAAGTTCCACTGATGTAACGCTCGCATATATGAAAAGGAATGTGGCCTTTTGCTTTATGCGAGGCTATTTTTACGTACAGAAAGAGCAACAATCTAACGTGTTTGAATTGGACTATGGCTCTTTTTTTCCTGTCTTTCCTCCCCAGCACCACACTAAGGCTTCATTCCTACCCACTAAAATATATACTGGTCAAAAAAAAAGTGAAGGGAACACATAAATTACACATCAGCTCCTGACAAATGGAATATTGAAGGTGAAAATCTTTACTGACAAACAGTGCATTGTGTCTTTTGCTGCAAATAAAGTGACAATATAAACAGTAAATGGAATCCAAAATCTTGATTATAAATCACACCAAGAGTAAAAGTTAAAAATTGCCCAAGTGTTCTCTTAATTTTGGGAGTTTTTGTTTTCCAAGGAAACCAAAGTTTGAGGGGTTTGTCTGAAGACGAGCATCAGTGTCATTACCTCACACACAGGCAGACCAAGGGAGACACAAACAAAAGGGCTGGAAGTTAATACCATATATTATGCAGGGAGGTAGGTGGAATGCAACAACAAGCTTCTTACAAGCAAGTACATGCCTGGACTGGAAAAGTGCTAACAACAGTACATATAGGACAGAGCAACTTCTCAGAAGGGTTGAGAAACAGACCACAACTCAGTGAATACACCTGCAGGGTCTTTTTTTCCCAGCTGGGGTGAAACAATGGACGTTGACTTACTCATCCAAAGAAAGCCAAGCACTTTTTTAAAACCAGATCATACATAAAAGCAGAGGTGCAACAGAACAAAAGCTTAAGCTGGGATGACAGAGGAGCGCCTACGCTGAGTAAACGAGCGTGAGTAATAAAATATGAATGACAATGGGTGATGTTTACATGGAGACTGTATGTTTATCAGCCACAGGGAGGAGCCTGATCCACACTCAAGCGCAAACAAGGCCTGCAAAGCCTTTCTGTAATTGACGCAGTAATGGGGGTGGGTGGTGGTGGCAGGGTTGAACTGAAGTCCCGACTGGGACTTCAAAGGCGCGCTGGACGCTTATCAACCACTGTGCGCTCGTCAAACAGAAGAGGATGAAATAGATGAAAGGAGAGCTAATGCACCTCCTCTTTTACCCCCAACAGGCTGCACTTTCTGCTCGATCAGCAAACCTCATGAGCCAGGCTGTTATAAGGAGGATGCACAAGCACGCTCGGACCAAAACACGCATACACAGCGGGTCGGTTGGCGCACTTGCTGCTGAATTAGCAAAGCCATCACTCACCATTTTCTTAACTTTTAAGCCAATAAACATAAGAAATCGGTAAGTGCTATGGATGAAATCGTGACAGCTACTGAGCTCAAGTGTGCTGTCGGATGACAGCTCTGTGAAAAGACAGTATGTGGGCATAAAACGTTAAAGCGTACCTTGTGCCTAACTTCAGCCCTTCTCTGTGGTTCACCTTATACCCCACCCTATCCCTACAGATTCTCAATAATCTTTAATGTCCTGCAAATCTAAAGCCAATTTAGTGAGGATGAATGAGGGGAGTGGCATCTCCCAGGTGACGCGGCCTTTCCCTTCCTTTAAGCAGCGAGCAGAGATAGAGCTGCAGTGCAGAGCTCTAGAGACCTCTATATTTATCTGACACAGTAACAAGCCGCTGTCTGACTGCTTCATAGTGCAATACAGCTGCAGAGCTTTCTTTCATCCAACAACCCCCCCCCCGCCACAGACACACACACTCACCATCCTCCGCACTCTACATCCCCTTCTCGGACATTGCTCTGCTGTGGTCAGTAACTGGGAGGAAATCAGCGATGATCTAGCGACATGTCAACTCTTTGAAAGCTTTTATGAAAGAAACTGCATTTGCATCCACGCCTGCCGGAGGAGGAAATACAACGAATCCTGATCGGAACTTCACACGCTGCTGGATTTCAGAAGAAACCATAATTCAAAGTTGAGAGCCATAATTCATCTTGGGGGCCACCCTGATGCTAACAAAGCACCAGCTGGTGATTACTGCTTTGGAGTGGCCCATTGAGGCGAATGGCCAAGGAGCTGCTGGTCTGCCAAGAGAACTATGCCAAGAGGGCTGGAGAAGGCAGAGGAGCCCCAGCCACCTGTGCCCATTAGGCTGCGCATTGACAACTGCACTGGACTCTGGGGATCTCACCCAAACAAGACGAAGAGAGGAAGGGGAGGCAAAAGACAGGGTCAAGGTCATTCTAAGCCACTGACAGAAAGCAGGCTAATGACATTAGACAAGTTAAGACTCCTTCATCGATTGCTGACACCGAACATTAGATGGGGAAGATTTTTTAAAGCGCCAACCTTATCCAAAGTTTGGTTCAAACTTCTGTAATCTAAATCCTCATGCTGGTAAATAGGGAACTTGAAATAAGGCCTGAAAGGGAAGTGTGTGGTTGTCAGAGGCATTTCATCTAGCTGTGTAATTCATGAGGTTTCCTTTGTAATTTTATTATGTCCTTTCATCTCCTCATTGTACACATGCTCCGAAAAAGAACAGACGGCAAATCACCACTGGCACGCCGAGGCCTGCTCGATATCTCCTTTAGAGATAGCGTACGCACAAAAGAGACACGTACGAACACAACCATAGGATCCGTGATTCATCGTTAGTTAAGCAGCTGCAGGATACAAAACGGCTCTTAGTAATTATACATGTTTTATATTTTTATAGTTTATAGAAGTAATGGAAGAAAACAAACAGAGGCCAACAGTTTTTAAAGAAGCACACACATTTTGGCCATGTGTGGTGAGGAAGGTAGACAAGAGTAGCTCAGATCCTCCTTTGGTCTCCTCGCCACACATTTAAAGGGAAGAGAATAGAGGACCAGTGTTTCTGTGACCTGAGTGAACCTACCTAACTATTCTGGCAAGAAAAAAAAAAAGGATACTCTTCTCTCTCTCTCTCTGTGGCATGCCAGCATACATCCTCACCTCTGCAGGAGAGATTTGTCAGCAGGAGATTTTGTTTTTTCCCCCACTGTGGAATTAACCCATGCTCTGAGCTTACTTGCAGGCATGGCGCATTATCTCCCAGGAGCCACAGCCAAGCCAGCCTAGCATGAGTAAATGGCTGCTGTGGCCGGAGTTATAAAGAGGGATAGAGCTGAGGCAGGCAGGCAGACAGAGGCACAGTTAAGGCACCGAAGGCAGGCACAGGCAGCAGACACAGGCACTCATCTCTCGCACCTCTCACAGAGGCGTCGCTAAGAGGTGGCGATAGCCCTCATCCCGCCCTGCCATTTAGAGCAGGACTGAGGGGAACCTACCACAGAGCTGGGGGTGGGCTGGGGGTGTTATAGTATTGAATGAATACTATGAATACTATGAATGAGTAGTGAGAGCAAAGGATGAGTCACAGCTCCCGAGCTGCGCAGCCACAAGCCAGCAGGCAGCCTAACACTAGAGGAACTGGGTGGCTCAAATAGGCATCAAACAGGCTGGAAACACATTACACACTGGGCTGACACTTACACAGGCTCTCTCTCTCTCTCTCTCTCTCTCTCTCTCTCACTCACAAACACACACACACATGCACAAACACAGCAGATACAGTCACAGTGGGCACAAGTTGAGGAAAATTTGTCAAAAGCGATGGCACGTGAGAGAAGAGAGCATATGTCTGTATGTTTGGATGTGAGTACAAGTATGTCAGTCAGTCTCTTTGGAGCCTGGCAGCGAGACACACAGGTCCTATTTTGGTCAATCAAGCAATCCTAGGAAGCGGATCTAATCTGTCAGTGCTTTGAGAGGAGACCTTTGTAGGCCACAGAGGACAGGAGTCGGATAAACTCACAGAGTCAAGCATTAATAGACAATAAGCCTTGCTGTTCATACATGGACAATAGCACACTGTACAGCCGTGTCATCATGACTCGGTGAAACTTTGCAAACTTGAAACCGATTCTAAATAACAGAGAGGGACACTGCTGTTGACATTAAAAGTTAGTAAGAGCAGTCAACACGTGTCTGTGGCTTTTCACCACTCTTGGCCCAAACAGCGAAGTGAAATAATATACGTTTCAATTTTGTCTTTGCATGAAACTCAAAACACATTAAAGTCTGAGGAAAAATGAATTCCTTTCTGACCAATCGCAACACGAGCCCCTCGAAAGTCCAAAGGCAACCAATAAAACCAATTGAGCAGAAGAACTATTTGTAACCAAGTTGAGTTTTACTTCAACAAGGCTCAGGTTCTGGGTACTCGGTGAAGAAGGTCTCTGTTTGGGCTAATGCACCAACATCATCTGCAAACGGGCCCTGAGCATGACATTTATGAATATGACGTAGATGGTGGGAAATGTGGCAAAGGCCATGAGAGGCGAAAGAGGAGAAGGGAGGGTGGGTGATAGGATTTAGATGGGATGACAGCGCAGAAAGACACGTCAACTGCTTGTAATTAATATCCTATCAGAAAAAACCTAATGATGTATTGTCAAAAAAAGAAATTCAGATATGATTTATATACTGTAGCTGCACTGAGTATCATGTAATGTCAACAATTAAAAACACTGTAAACGTGCCACAGCAAATAAACTGCCTCAAGGAAAGCAAATAACAATTTCACTAAACTATTCTTTTATCTAATGCTAACATAACCACTGACTGCCAAATGTGCTTCAATAAGTCAAATAAAATGTGAAGACAATATAGTAAATAAAATCGAAAAAATCTATGCCTGATAAATTCAGAGAAGAAAATATACTTTAACATGTATTACACACACACACGTGCAAAGAAACCAATTAGTAACTTGTTTTTGCTTCTCTTGTCCTTGGTTTGAAGAGACATCTGAGAACCCAGAAAACAAAGGGCTGCTGTAAAGGGAGCTTTATTTGCTATTTAATGCATTTATTTTTGTGACACCATGGAGTTATAACACTGTGAATCAATAGTATCCTGATCTCATGGGAAATAACAGGGGCCATGCACAGTGTGCCAGCAGGGTTGGAGTATGTTGACTACATTCTCTTTTAGTTCTTGGTAGAAACCACACACAGGCAGGAGCTGTGGTGATACAGTGATATAGTGAACATGGCAGGAGACACCAAGACAGATGGGACTTTTCCATGGTCAGTCTGGTGGCTTTAGGATGGTGGGAGTGAGTGACTCTCCTCACTTTGTCACCAGCGCTGGCACTCCGCCCAAGCTTTGTACAAACTGGAGCAAATCGCAGGCAAGTAATTTGTGCCCAGTGGAAACAGCGGATGTACGGGAACTTGTCATGGTGCTGAGCATGCCCCCAGGAAAGCACTGGATTCTCAAGACTGGTATTTGAGCTGTTTCCTGTGCCTGTAACCGCAGGACTTTGATAAGCTCCAGAAGCCATTAAATATTCAAAAGCTTCGTTGTATCTACTGTTGGATGTTGGTTAAACAAAAGAAGGGGGAAGGCACGATCATATGAACTTGGCTCACTATATTACACAACAATGGCTGCATACACCAAACAGACCACACACACACACACAAACACACAAATCAGTTTAACTCTTTATTATTCGAAATAGCACATAAAGTTTCTCCACGGCTTTCCATGTGTAGTCCGCACACAGCCTCTGCTGTGTATTTCCCCCCTCTTTATCCCCTCACAACTGCAATGACTAAGCCAGCAGGAATGTCTACCTTATATACTTAAAGTGGCAGACACAATTCTACTAACTCCATGTTACGAGAGGTGTAGAGATCAATAAATCTAGTTTATTCTTTGCAAACCCACCGTAGAACCACTTTGCACAAATGTATTTAATGAGTGGTTATTTCCAGGAAATTTGAATTAAATTAATCAGCAGAGAGCCAGGAAAACAACCAAAAGTAAACTGGCTAGTCAGTGTGTAACCGTACTGTTACAAAACACCAGGTATGGGCGAATTTGGAGAGGTGGTGATTAAATCCCTGCAAACACTAAGGTGTTAAATAATCATTGTTTGAACATCCAAGGCATAACATTAGCTCAAAAATGAAGTCGGGCCAACTTCCGAGTCCTTTTCTTAGCCATCTGCTGGATTTTTCCATGGAGCAATAGGATAAAGAAGGTGCAAGCACTGATAAAACGTGCAACCTTGACATTATCGTCATTTCCTCTTAATTTACCAAGCGAAACATCTATTACTGAAAGACTCAAACACTGCATACCACAGAGTTATAATTATTGGTGGAGAGATGATCATTATGCACTGTGAGAGACCAGAGGCCCATTAGAATTGAGATTTCAAATACTCAAGGACCTAACACCGTCTGAAACCCAAGCTTTGTGACATTTTATATTTTCCTTAGTGGAAAAAAAATACTGTTTACTCATTTTCAAAAACTACAGGACTAGCTGTTTAAAAAAAAGCACTTTCGACTTATTTTTAAATGGCACCGTTTTGACACGTTTAGATAAGACCGACTGAATGCCACAGTCAGAATGATTCATTTTGCTCTTTCTATTATATTTGGGGAAGATTTGTGAAAACTTAACAGCATTGGGGCTATTACTCATCAGGAAGAAACATAGATCGTATCTGCCTGTGAGACCTTGCTCTACAGTAAAATAGTGGTTTTAGGAGGGGGTTTGTTTTGTTTTGTTTTTATTAAAAAACCCACTTCAGTTGTGAAGTGGATTCAGGTCAGAGCACTCAGGCCAGAGATATCAAGTAGGTCTTTGGCAGAGAGAGAGCAAACATATTACTAAATGCAAAGTAATGCAAAGTCTCCGAGACTGGTGCAAAGCTCCCCCAACAGCCAGGGCTCCAGAGCAAAGTCTGTGGTCTCCTCATGCTAAAGTTTTGACTTACCCTAATGTCCCACTACTCTTAAAAGCAATAAATAAATCATTATGACGTGCATTTGTTAATATAAAAATAAAGCATGGCAGACGTGCTGCTTTAAATTAGACAGGGTAAGTTAAGGTTGAGAAACCAGACCGGAGTGCCTGCAAGGCTGAGCATACCATAAATGAATATTCTATTGCATAAAGACGTGAGCTATGTGAGAACCAGCGGGTAAGAGAGTGCGTGCCTCCCAGTGGAGCTATGAAGACTAGCCGGCCCTAAGACCAGCCGTGACTACAGCGGCATGCTTAGTGTTCATCTGCCTAATTGCAACTGCCTATTGACTATTCAGATTTGGATAAGGTCCAGTAAAAAGCAGGACTGTCTACAGCAAACACAGAGACCTGAGGAGGACATCTGAAGCAGGCCACACTTCTTTAGTCATGGGATCCCCCATAACTCAAAGCAAGCAGCTGGCAGCGTGGAAGGAGCCAGGGTCTCGCCAAACAAGCTTGGTGGTTCTGACCAGTGTGTGTGTGTGTGTGTGCATGTGTGTGAGTAAGTGCCTTTCGACAAGTAAACAATGAAGAGATATCTGACAGCCGGAGCTGTTAACAGCCCCTGATAAGCCCTGCAGAAAAGAGTTAGGTGAAAATAGAAAACGAAACACCAGCAGAACAACTGACAAGGACAATCAGAGATGAGATCGAGGCTAAGTGAAGTGGAGAACGACAGTTAGGAAGACGAGAACAGACAACATATACAAAGAGGAGGGAGTAACAATGAGGAAGGCAGAGAGGATATACGAGGAAGCATGGGGGTTATAGATGAGTGGGAGGAACGGGGCCTTTTTCAACACTCTGTACACTGCCCTTCAGCGAGACATTGGCATTGAGCTTGTATACTTGACATTTGTCTGACATTTCCCCTCCATGCCCCTCCTCCTGTAAACAGCTTCTCTATGCATCTCTCCCTGCCACTAAAAGGCACCCAGAATTTCTGCTCCAATCTGCACTTCTCTGCAGAGTCACTCCTACTCACGTCCATCCTGTCGTAAATCCAGATGTAACGCAACATATTAAAGCTCACTTCTGAGAAACCCTGGTCTAATTCACCCAAACCTGGTGTGGGAAACAGTATCTGGTGAGCGGACAAACATTTGGAAAGGCCCAGAGGGCAAAGCAGTGAGCTAGGCAGACATCACTCCCTCTTCATGTTGTGTAATTAAAGAGGAGACCGGGCTGTATTGACTAGAATACCACTGCATGCCCTTGAAGGAACATCTGTACTGGAGAAAAACAAGGCAATTATACAAAGGGGCGGAGGAAGGAGGAGAGAGGAATCTTAAGCGGGGAGGAGAGACACATCAAACCTTTATAAAAACAAAGACAGGCACAAAGCCTGGAATATTACAAGACATCACAGATCTGCTCTAGCTTCATTGTATCTTATTTTTGCCTCAGTAACTCCTCCTTTTTTACCACTGTGTAGCTAAACCCAGACCCTTTATCTGCAGCCTTGAGACCTCAAGGCCTTCTAGATGAATGCTTTTACCCTGACCTCGCCTGGGCCTCTGAGAGAAGTGAACTGGTTCAAACAATGCTCCGGCTCTGCTTCTCAAGTCCGCTTTGTGAGAACAACAGAGGGTTTCACCACAAAACCCCACATAGCAGCTAGTGTGGGAAGAACAGACGTGACTAAAAAGTCATCACAGGCGATTTGCACCTTTTACTATGTATGGTATTTGTAAAATATGCCCATTTAAGATTTCAATGTTTTTGAACAAAGACAACCATACAAAACCTTGTTCATTTTCATTGTGTATTGATCAAAGGCCTGATAACATACAGGGAGCACCAGCAGGTCACAAAACGCACACAGTGAACACCATTGCTTTCCTATAGAGATCGACTTGGTCAATAGGAAAAAGCAGCAAGCTTGATTTCCACTGTTTATTCTGAGGTTCCCTGAAGGGATGAAGGACAGGGGTGTTTGTGACTTCAAACTAATCCTAGCACCTGCACAAATGCCTTCAAAAATGGGCAGGGGGAATATTAAAAAAAACTGTTTTCACACAAAAATGTCAGCATGTGCTAGTTTTAGTTACAGATGGTTAAAAAAACTCAAACCTCTGACGCATAGATCGATGAGCCCTTTTGTAAATGTGTACCTGACTCCAACTTTCAATAAATTTTCATGACCTGTAACTGAACTTCAAACCAGAGACAATGTTGGACCAAATCAGTCTTCAAGCTAAGCCTTCATGTTGCTCCCATCTAGACACCCTTATAGTTTTGTGTGCATTTTGTGACATCATCTGCCCGCAGGCAGGCAGAAACACCTGACAAAGTAGTTGCTGGAATATATAAGTGTCCTCCAGTACCAAACAGCAAACAGCAATAATTACTTAAATTCATGGAAAGAGTGGGTGAAATGTGTTAGACAACAACAACATAAAATTCCTCCAAAAAGCCTCTTTGCTCATCTTTTTGGCCTATAAAGACTCGAAGTGGTTGACAGAGTTGTTTTGAAGAGGCATGAGATGGAAGATCTACTTGTCCCAGTTTCTGATCTGAAAGCACAAACTGTCTCACACTCTAAAATCTGTGAAAAAGACAGTGAAGATAAGTAATGTGACCACAAGGTGCTACACCCGCCTGCTGTATGGATGCACAAAGTATCAGATATTCATAAATGAACTGACTCAACTCTACAGAATGGAAGGAATTTAAATGCAATGAATATAAAAAAATATGACCCTCCCCTGAACTGTTAAAAAATGCATGACCCTACCGCAAGGCCAAAGTTAAACAAGAATTACCCTCCCCCCCCCTTATTTTTCAATATACCCCTTTTCATAAATCGCAAAATGTCCCTCAGGCAAATATTTAGCTGACATGGTCCAGACAGGTAGACTACCTCATTTCTTGGCAGGGCAACTTTAACCTCAACTGAGTATGCCTCTCTAATACCTGGTGCTCTATATTGCAGCCATCCTTCATTCCACAAATAGCCTGATCTAAAGACAAGGTCTCTGTAACGAACAGAGAGGAAATGTTTGCACTGGCCCATGGACAATCTGACTGCCTGACGGAAATGAAGGAAAAACACTGCATAGATTCATGGGATTTGTTCACTGGTGAAGAAATTTACAATTTCTTCATGTTTGTGATGCTGGAAACCTCCGAGCTAGATCAAAGCCACGTCCGCATTTACTCTACTGCAGCACAAAGCATCGCTCAAACATCGCCATGATGAAAACTACCAAGAAGTTCAGGGTTACCTTTCTGGCAATGGTTGGATGTCCAGCAGCGGTAGTTACGATTGTCATTGAACGTCGTCTGCTGACAAAGAGGGTTATCCTCCATGATCCCCGGGCAGACGTTGTCACATTCCTTTGCCTTCTTGTTCCCGTTGATAACATTGTTGAACTCAGTATTCATAATAAATGACCAGTCCACCGAGTCCAGGTAGCAGAGCTCAGGGTTCTTTTCAATCCTCATGGCCCCACGGGTGATGTTCCTCAGGTTGTAAAGCCCAATGTCTTTTAAGCTGGTCATCTCATAGATCACGAGGGCGTAGTTGTAGAAGAGGTTGTGCCCACGAATGACGCTCAGGTTGGGGAAGAGCACACTGAGGCTATCGAGGCCCGAGACACGAAACAGAAGCAGGTAGCCGGTGATGACGGTCAATTTCGGGAAGCTGACGGAGCGGAAGTCCTCCTGCTGGCTGTTGTTGCTGGTCTTTTCGTTGATGAGGAGGATGCGCAGGTAGCCCTCCACCACCGTGCAGTTCTCAAGACGCTTAAATTGATCGATGTCGTTTCGGAGGTCGATATCCGGGCCACAGACTGCAACACACAGAAAACACATCTTTACTGTTTTCTTCATTGAGAAACAAAGAAAAAGAACAACAGAAGAGTATTACAGTACATATGCATCATATACACAGTTTCAGCAGTGTTCGATGGGAAATACAGCCTCGAGATTGTGTATGCCAAAACATTTCCACGTAAGTAATCTTCTTGAAACATAATCTTGTTAGTACAGTAAAGTTGGTACTTTGCTGGCAGTTTTTCATATAGGAAAAACAGCATGTTTACACCAAGTTCCTACGCTGCATGAAAGAAATTAATTTATTCTCACTGCTCTCTCAGGAAAGGAGTTTTTAAGTGCGACACGGGGGGAGAGGTTCTTACCAAGGTCAGCTGAGGTGAACAGGGTGATGAGAGAAACAGTCGCTTACTTTCACAATAAAGTGCGAGAGTTAACATGTTCATACATCTTTTGTATCACATCAGACACAAACCCTGCATTTCGTTGGAAGACATGTGGTCCTTCACCTCAGATAACCCCAACATTTAAATAAGCTATTTCTCTGTTCTCGGAAAACAGCACTTGAAACCACAAGGCCTGGAGCATCCCTTCACACCGCACACACACACACACCCATATGCAAACAGACAGAGAGGCAGGCAGGCAGATGCATACACACATACACACACACAATAAAAAAACTGCATTTTTTATTGATGATAATCGGCTATCCTATTAATTGTGCAAAACAGCAACTACACCAAGGGAAACCTTATCGCAGTGAAACATGCAATTACATACATGCTGTATGCAGTTTTGGATGCGCCAAGTTAGTCATGTCTGTCCCCAGGCGACAAGGTGTCGACGGGTTTTGTCAGAAAAGCAAAAAAACATGCTTCCATGGAGCACTGGAAGTCATGAGTCACTTCACAAGTAACAGTCATCAATCAGCATGAAAATAAAATACAAGACAGTAAATAGATGCTCAGCCAGTCAAAGAAGAAAGCAAACAAATAAATAAATAACTCTTGGTCCTATAATGACACAAAGGAAATTTATAAAGCAAATCCTGGGTATATGATTAGACTTAGATATGACATCTGCTGTACTTGTCTGTTCAGGTAACATCCTACATTGTCTTCAATTCTTTGTGCACACTGAATACCCTTTGAATAGCCCAATGCAAGAAAGGTAAATGCTTCAAAGTAGATTATACAGTCTCACTTCTTCAGCACCTTTGCAAACTTTATTCAAACTTTTATTATTTTTAATCATTTCATAATGTATCAATCTGTTTACCAATTCACTGTTTTTCTGTTCATCAGTTTTCTTAAGCCAACTATTTCGTCTGTTATCACATAATTGTCTTTTTTTAACTTACCGGTAGCTATTTAATCAGTTTATATATTACTATTACCTATTTTAACATTTTACTCCAGTGAAGTTAAAATAGTCCATTTTTAATTCAAACATCCATATTTTACCCATTTCCCCTGACTATTTCGTTCCATTTAGTGATTAATTTTAGAGAAACTGACTATAAATCACATTTTTCTCTGTTTTTTTCACATTCCTTCATACAGCAGCTCAAGTACTCTCTGGGGTAAATACACCAGTGTTTGGGAATCAACTGTCAGTCAAAAAGCTTAAGAGAAATCTTCTGTGAATCTCAGACAAAGAACAACTAATTCCCTTGCATTGTACGTTAAATCGTTATGAAATCAGAATATCTTCTAGTTGCATTTATATATATATATTTTTTAACAGTGTCTAAAAGAGGGTTCAACAATCAGCTCAGGAAATGCAATGACATACAAGCTCTTAGGTTAAACCTGTTATGTTCTTAAAGGCGCTTAAGACACCGTCACTGTGTTGCTCACGGTGACGGTGTCCATCCAATGAGGCAAACAGACATGTTTTCATTGTCTTGTCAAAACACTGTCTACTGAGAGCTAAAGGATAAAGAAAAGAGCTAAACAGTTTCCACTCCCAGCACGAACACTATGCCTCCAGATTGTTTTTCTAGACTACAGAACAATGACATAGAAATCTAACAAGCATACAAATAGTTCTGTTAGTATATTAACTTCACTTTACTCATGGTTGTTTTTCTGAAAAGAAAAAAAAGGGAAAAAAAGCCACGTTTGATGTGCTTCATTAAAGCTATTCTACCAAAAATAGAAATTGTAATCTTTATGGGGGTGAACGGGCTATATTTGTTCCTGCAGGGGTGTTTCACATGTCCAAATTTAGAACGGAAACAATTACTCCAGTAGAAAATAGTATTTGCTTTCCCCAATCAACACCAATGCCCCTGGGCTCCACTCGTGAGCCATCGAGCTGCATGTCTTCTTTGTTTCATTGAGAATTTTCTTCCAGCTTCTCCAGCAGCCGGGGGAAAGAGGGAGGAGGGGTGGAGCCACTCAAATACAAAGACTAATTTGTTTGTTAGTAAAGAGAAACTCTAGGCTCCACTTCCTGATGGGGGCATTAATAAAATCAGGAGGCGTCTGGCCAGGGAAGGATAAGATTTCTGCCAAGAATAGCTATCAGGGGCCATCCTGGTGTAAAATGGCAGCAAACAGAAACCGCTATGCAGTAAATGTCTTTCTGAGTGCCGTCGATACAAAGCAGATTTACGCTCACAAAGAAAGCCAGGAAGAATAAAATGAAAGGAATTAAACAGACCTCCTCTTTGTGATTCCCTTGTTCTACTCATTAGGCATGTTAAGTACCAGGAATTCCAATCATTTCCTCGCAAAAAGACCGAGAAAGACGTTGCCTCAAACTAAGCCTCCAGGATTCTCCGATTCTTGCCAGTCAGCTCATTTGTTGCGAAGACAACGATGCTTAAATAAGATTAAGACGCCAAATCCTTTATTCATTATTACATACACCAGATACATTTCAGCAACAGCGTCCACATAACATGATAACCCCAAATAACACGCGTCTCCTTCTCTCCTCCCATGTATCTTTGCTCTTCACACTGCTGAGTAAACACACATATCTTCACAGCGTGATGGGATCCATCGGCTCATGTTTATGACTGATAAACCTTGCCCTGGCACTCTGTGGAAATGTCATCACACAAACACACGCACACACCAGCACAAGCACGTGCACGGTCAAACGCGTCCCCGTCGAATGAAATCGAGGCAAGTGGCCGCAGTTTATCTCAGCTTCACGTAAAATCAGATTCGGATCCAGTAAACATACCTCACACGTAAATAAACGCCATCTCGGTTTTGGCTGAGAGAAAAAAATGAGATAGCAATCTGGGACCACATGCCGTGCTGTTTATCAAAAGGCCACAAACTGAGCTTTCTGGGAAAGCACTTGTATTGGAACTGTATCCTTTATCAGACATCCAGCTGTAAACTCCGGGAAGGTTATTAGGGAAGACTCCTCTTCCCTGTGTTTATTTTGAAGCGATTTTAAGGGTCCCGAAAACTCTGTGACCCCTGCAGTTACTGACATACAGTTGTTGGTGGGCTCTGTGCGAAGTGCAAGCAGGGATGCATAGAACTGTTTCCATTGTGGATTAATCATTAACTATAACACAAAAAGAGGAAGAAGAACGACAGTCTTAAAGGAAATTGTAAAAACAGAGCACGTGGGCAGAAAGAAATGTTTGCAGACTTTAACAGACAACTTAAAATACTCAATTACCAGTCCGCTGACTTCCATTGATTATTTTGCACTTCTTGTTATTTAAAATCTGCATTTTTTTTTTATTCTTATTTGAATTCCAGAAAAAAGCCTATGTTGATCATATCGTGTTAACTACCACTTTTATTAGTGTATATATACTGAGCCTAGGTTAGCTGAGATTTCCTATTTCCCTCTCATTTAAGGCCAATCATAAAGGGTCTGGTTTTATTTTCAAGGGTTGCCTAGCAACCAAAGGCGCTTATAGCAAATGATCAACTTCCTGAAATTGTGTTTTTCCAAAATTATATGAATTCTCAACCAATAAAATCAGTATGTTCATTAAAAGGTTCGAACGGTGAAGGAGTTGGCCACTTTGCTGTCCTATCCCCTCACACCTGCCATATCAACTGGCTCTAATCCCCAGCATACTGGAAGTCATCTGACCAGCAGTGTTGTGGACCGTGTCCACTCAGTGGACCTTACTTCAATCACTGTGGCTCAGATTTCACCAAAACCCCAAATGGTAACATTACCCATCACAACAACTCTCAGACAGGCACTCCCCCTCACCCAGAATGAGGGAAGAAGGCAAGAGGTAACAGGCTGTGTTTACATACACACTGCACACGCTCAAAACAGCAATATGAATTTGCAGTGATGTAATTTCTTTAAGGAGGGAGTGTGAAAACCTATAGAGAATTTGAAAACTAAGAAAAATGTCATCCGAAGGATTTTGATTTAATGTCTGGAAAAGATGGATGTAGACAATTTGATGTCACTTCTTGTGATGGAGCTTAGTGCTGACGGCCTCAGCCTTCACCACCTCTGTGGTTTGAAACCAGATGTGACGAGCAAGAAAGTTAGACCTGACTACGAAACCGAGGGGAACCGCACACTGATGTGGTAAAGATCACTCAGGCACAGTTGTTTTTGTATTAAAAGACAATGACTTTGAGGTTTCAAGTTCATGTCTCACCTCTTGGCACCTTTTTGGACACTTATTTTGAAGTTACCTAAAGTAATAGTATTTTAAATGTTCACCTGATTTTGCCCCAAAATACAGTTTTAAAAATATATCTTTTTTCATTAGTTCTTTGACTGTCAGCTTCACTCTACAGCCTTCTGGTCTGCTGCATGTATAAAAAAAATGACCTACGTAAAGGAATATAAAGTAAAATGCAGTGTTATGATCTTTAGTGTTTAACACTCAACAGATTAATATGAGTATAGAAAAGGCTTCTTGTAGACATTCTGGGATCCTCCGCGCCACGGAGGATAGATCAGCACTCTTTTTAAACAAACAGCTTTCTACTGATAAAGCGAGTGCCATCCATTAGAAGAGCTAACATTTGCAATCATCATCTCGCAAATTGTAAAATACTCTACGGACCATTAAACCGGCAGCCAATGATGATGTATGTGCAGTCGGACGGATACTGCATTTGAGCAAATCCAGTGACATGCCACTTGAAATAAAGTGTTTAATTAAGCATTGTAAACCTCAGCTGGCAGCCTGGAGGAGCGGTAGGCCAGCATTTGACTGCACTCTCACAAACTAGCCCAGTGACACACTTTTACATCCTTACTCAGGGGCACGCCACTGACTCAGGCTGCCACGCTGAGTCCTGCTGCAGTACACACTCGATGCTGCACAATAAACTTGCATGTGTGCACACAACACAGGGCTGTGAACGCTTGTCACACTCTTTTGGTGCAGTGTGACTAGGCATTCCTGCATCCAGTCTCCAGGAAGACCTAAAGGAAGTGGGGGGGCTTTATGTAACCACAAAGTACACCTTAGAGCAGAGTGACAGCAATCATATCTGAGCCACTTACCCCGTCATGACAAAGAGTGCTGAACTTCAAATATGCCATACCCCAAAGGGAAAAGTAGGAGGGGTGCCTGTCAAACACAGTGTTCACTGATGCTTGATTATTTATTCCGTCATTCAGGTTTTTTCCGAAGCAACATGTTCTTTCATAAATAACTGAACAGGAACACTGGTGTACCCGCACGGATCAGGACAGCGGGTGCTTGTACTTACACGACCCCACTTTTGCCAGTGACATATCTATTTATAACTCTAATAGCAGTGGTGCCAAGTGATGAAGTTAAGCGCATCAGTCTGCATACGAGACCACTCCGTGCGAACAGCACAAGCCAATAAAACAGTTCACAAACTCACTACTATTCCAATCAACAAAAACGAGTCTGTTTCTCTTTCAAGAGTATTTTTGCACAATCTATTTCCAAACACCGAGTCTCTATCACCCTCACACACTCCCTTTAGACTTTTAGAGACTTGTTTGCTGCGCATTTCGACGCCATGGCATGGAAAGTTTACTGTGGCGAAAGTTAAAAAGTAGTTTAATTGCATTTTATTGGTGTGGACAGATTACAGAAATGAAGAGAGCAAAGAAGGTTTTTACCCCCTAGTGGAGCACTGGAAATTCTGTCCCTCTACAACCCGGTGAAGTAAACATCATCCTCGAGTGATACATTTGCATCTCTAATGTTGTCCGCAGCCTTTGTTATGAAATTCTTTGTTCCATGAGTTCTGATGTATTATGCACCACAGAGAGCCGAGATCTGAGGGCAACTGCCTATCTTCCAACCCTCAGATGTGCTTGTGGCCTTCAGAGGGGGAGAACATGACTGTGGTACGACTACCGTGTTACTTTTATTTTTCTTCCATTTCCATATAAACAGAGGTCAGACTATCAGTTTCCTTACTTATCAAGATATAAAGCATATGCAGCGTAGCTGACAAACACATTCAACTCAAGCACAATTGATGGGCTCAAAGCAGAGAGATACAATTGATGTGAGGCGGGCAAAAGAGCAACTTGTGGTGATGGGTGTGCCAAACAGACTTAATGTATATACGAACAGCAGATCATGATGATATGATAAACTGAAAGTTTTTTACAATTCAGATTATTGGCGTAAACACCACCAAAAAAATAAAGATTTGAATTAAAGGGGAAAAAATCTAAATGAACTCCATGAATATCTCTGTTTAATCTGGGAAACTTGATGCAAAGTGTCACAAGAAGCTTTACTACATAAAGCTGGAATGCTTAATCCTCTCTATCATTCAATTTCTTTAGTTTTTCCTTTTTTTTATTTTTCAAAAACTAATTTCTTTGTGCATTTGAAGCAGAAGCTTTTGCCTTTGAAAACCAAGACAATGAGCCATTAGATATAAACACACTCCATACAGCCAGGGACTGGAGAGGGAACCCTCTTTGACCCCCATTGATCAGCTGTTCTATTTTAGCACTGGCAAAAAGCAGCCTTGACTGTGGCAGCTCTCAGTACATTACACAGGATTAGATCAGATTAGATTTATATGTAGATATAAACAAAAACAGTTTTTATTTTATATGATTTATCATCCTATTCTAAATTTAAACCATGAAAACAAACTTTTACATCAATCAAAGGCAACAAAAGTGGGCAGACTCCTGTGAAATTCTGCCATTTATAAAACTGAATACTTGAGAATGAACTGAATACACTGGCTCCTACAAACCCTTTTGATTTTTTTTTAACTTTTCTCCGCCTTTAAGGGTTAATTAGCATTAAGTGCACACATTTTCACGTCATGCCAAAGAAAATTAAAACGTTATTTGGATGGTTAGTATAACGTCAGCGGACATTTCTTGCGTTTTACAAAAGAGCACGCTGTTAAGGCTGGATTTATGTGTCTGGCGCTGCTGTATTTCAATACTTTCATTAGTTAACAGTGCACAGATCTATACAAATGTAACAATGTTTCACTTTTTTTTTTTAAATTATATTTAGATATATAGGCAGTCTTCTGGCATTTTACATTTTAAGAATCAAGGGATCGCCAGATTTCAAAAAAATAAAAATAAAAATTGGCTGTTCGTGCGCAGCGACGCCACACTACGAAATGTAAAATGGCCACATGGTCGTAGTAACCTTCAGCTCAGCTCCCTGGCTTCATCCCGTGCTTTCTGGATGTCTAATGTCAAAAATCACACCGGTGTCTGCTTCCATGTCTTTACGCATTTCTCAATAATCATGACAGTTTCATCAAATAAGACGATATTACGCACAACAGTGACTGTATTTGGTTAAATGCGCGCATCAACTGACGGCAGCTATACCACATGGTCCTCTTCAGATAGCATAAGTAAGGAGCACAAGTCGGTTTTGTCGCATTCCATCGTTTTGTCCAACTACAGGTATTCACTCTGATTATTTTGCAAATAAAAACAATAATTGCAGCTAACGCATATCCTCCACTAGTGGGGAAAAAAGGCGTTTATGCAAGAGGTTAAACTGGGTTACAAAAGCAAATTATGCCTTTAGGCCTATTCCTGCTCAAGCGACATCTTCTTCATAAAAACAATATTGATTAGAACTAAATACTTACTCTCTCCATATGTGGACCATATGCAGATAGTGGAGACAGACAGCATCAGACCCCAAAACAAGATCGGGCCACCCATCGGTGCTTCTGATTTTACGTTCCTGAACATTATTCTCCTCTTCAAGAAAAAATAAAAATAATGAGAGTAAAAAGGAAGTAAAAGTATTTAAGTTGTGCACATCAGCTCAATAAATCAGAGCCTTCGCACAAAAAAATTTTTAAAAAAAGGAGAAAAAGAGAAAACAAGTGCCTCGTAGCCCAAAAGCTTCTGATATCCTGATGCGTGGTCGCTTATCTGTCTGGATTTGCTCTAAACATATATATAAATGTGTACAAAAAATATTTAAACGTTGGGGGGTGGAATACTAAAACACTCTGCTATTTTTGCCAGTCACAGGATGCTTTGACGTTGGCTGGTATGGCACACAAGCCATGATTTTACTGAATAAATGATAGCAATCCCCATCTTCATTCTCCATCTCTTAAAAACAGCATGCGCGTAGCCTACACAGCGCGACCAGGCCCGTTAATACAACAACAACAAAAAAAAAAAAATCAGACTTAAATCTTAGCAGCCTTTACCACCATAATAAATTAAAGCCAGTGTCGCTCACAAGAATCCCCCGTGTGAATAAGTGTGTGTGAGGAGGTGGTGGGCTGAAAACGCGTACAGATCCACAGGGGTGGTGGCTGTGAGGTTGAAAAATGAATGAAAAACCTGTTTTTCCGTATGCTATTCAAACAGCAGGATCTATCGACCCCCCCAAACCAAGCAGTCCTGGCTCGCAATGAGAAGTTGCTTTAAAAAAAAACAAAATCAGCAAATTTTCAGCCCCTCAGCTCCGACTTATCTCCGCCGTCAGTCGGGATTTGCAACTGAAAGAAAATACCAGACTTGTGCCACGCAAGAGAATGGGTCTCCAGCTCTCCAGCTAGACGACCTCGGCTGGAGTGGGGAGGGAGAATATGTCTAAGGAGTTGCTCTCCAAGAGTGTTTCTTGTTTTGCCTTTATAGCTTCGCACAAAAGAGAAAAAGAAAAACTCCCGTCGCGTGTGTATCCACAGGCTGAAATCCCACGGTCCGCCCTCGGTTAAAGCACACTACGGGTCTCCGCCGCTCCTCCGTGGAATCGCTGCTGTAAACAAGAGTCGGCTTCTCTCACACAGAAACACAAAGTGTTACGGATAAGGTGGTCGGGAGCAGGATACAAAAAACGGAGCGGATTTAGACCCGGCGTGTCTCGAACGACGGGGCAACCCAAACAAAACACACACACCCCAGCCGGATGTGAGTGGGAACACTTTTCTGCTGTCCCAGCTTCTAAACTTCATGTCATTGTTGAGAACAGTGGCTCCCATGTTATTTAATACACCTTACCCCACAATATGGGCCACTAATTCCGTCATACATTAGCTAATTGTTTAACTACTACTTAATTAAGTATTTCATGTCACTTAGTGGACTCTTTCATATGCGTATCATTAGGTTTAGTCAGATATTTCGTTTCTGCTGTTAGTTAACAACTGAAGCGGTTCATGCGGCTGTTTCAGATCTTAAATATTTAAAAGTGATCATTAAAACCACTAGTCATACCTTTAGATTACGTTTTTTACAATATTTGAAACATCTGTGGCTCCTCCCACTGGGTTGCTTTGACATTATTTTGGTTAATCCTTAATTTTTCTGATGCTGTCAATTCTTTACATTAAATTGTGTTGTTTGTTTGTTTATTTATTTGTCCTTCTTACATATTTCCTGCATCCTACAGAAGTACTCAGTGGAATTCTTGTAGAGCTTTAGCTTTTAAAAGAAGCAAACAAATTTTATTACCTTTTCCTGAGTTGATCCTATTTGTATAATTCAAATATCCCAGTCATTTGAATTATATTGGCCACATAAGTGGTTTTCAACGTGAGGGCTGGAGGCAGTTCTTGCCCATCTCACCAGATTTCCAGCACATTATTTTTTTACTCTTCCAGTAATGAAGACAAATGAGTATTTGTGACATATTTATATAAATTGGGCGTTTTGTCTGTGAGGCAATAACTGAAAAGGTGGTTTGTTTTTAAATGCCAGTTAGGTCATTTTTTGTAATCATTATTTTAAGGTGGTATAGCAATAAATGTTCTTTTGTGTAACAAACTGAAGGTTAGTTCAGTGTAAGAATTTGGCTTTTAGGACAGAGGAACAGGCACAAAGTTTGTTTTTTTTTATTGTCAGTTAATGTGTCCTTTGCCTAACAGAGCTTTGAAACATTTATCTCAGTCAAGGTTAAAGAAGTTTTACATTTTGTAAAAAGAATTAGGTGGGATAAAATATAACGTTGTTGGCACACAAATCATGTTATCTGAGATGGATTACTTCAAAGAGTGCACATTGTTGACTGAATAACTCTGTGCTCCAGAGCGAGTCAAAAGATTACAATGTTTACAGTTACAGTGAGAGTTTAGCCCTGAAGAATTTTGCCTTTGTTTTATTATCCAAGTACAGACACATTTTATTTTTCTGTTTAGTTTAAATATGCATATATATCTTACTCCTCTGGATTTGTTCATAATGCTTTTTTCAAAAGGTGTAAGTAAATAAATATTTGTGAATGATGTACTAAATAAATATGTTTTTCTTTGTTGTAGGAGGGAGTGAATAATTGTACTGCATGTTTCACTTCATTTTAGCTGATTAGATTATGTTTGGGTGGTTTCACTGTTTACTAACATCCTCATAGTTACCCTTTATCACCGTTGGATTTCACTTGTAATAAGAGGTACTGACAGGTGATGAAATTAATTTTTAACACTAGCTATATTTCCTACATGTTTTCCTTTATAATATGCATTTTGCTGGGCTAAAAACAAGATCGGCAGGTCTGCTCAATGAAGTGAAATGTGGACTTTAATTTTTAATGGCTTTTAAACTCGTCTTTTCGCAGGTCACTGCAGATTTGTCTAAGATTGAAAGGATCACATTCGAGTAACTCAGCTGACGACTCTTATGTGTGACAATGTTTCATATGGTTCAGAGTAGAAATCTTTTACACTGTTCTGTTCTGAACTGTCAGTGCACAAGTGCACAACTGTCTGATTTAATACACTTTAAGGGTTGCAGGACTTCTGGCATACAGGGGACGACGTTCAGTGTTTTGAAGTCTATTTAGTGCTCAGGAGCTGTACCATAGGTTACGCTGCGCACTATCGTCACGGGTAGGGTAAAAAGTAAAATCCGACATGGACATGTAGTCAAGCGGGGACTTGAGTTGTGCTTTTATCTTTCATTCATCCAATACACGCAGCAGACAACACGCTGTGCAAGGAGCGTGGTTATCGATCCATACCGCACAGCATCCCCTAACTGGGAACATGTGAGCCTAACTAAGGTTAACTCCAGCGGACATTTGTAATTAGTTTTCATTTTGAATGAAAGCGGGTTGTCTTTTATCTCCTTGTTCCTTTACATTTTGATGTACGAACGAAATTAACGATGTCGTTGCAATAAATACTATGAACTATGAATTATAAACAGCAGCATCACTGATCTTTATTTGGGAAAAGGAACTGCTGACTTATGCTTGCTTCTCATTGTATTTTCAAATAAAGCTACATGCATTATAGTAATGGAGTCCTTTAGTTGCGTAAATATGTGATATGATATGAAAATTAGCATACTTTATTACAAAAACAATAATAATTAAAAAAAACAACCCTCACATATGCTTGACAATCGTAAAACTCCGGACATGTACTGCAATGTTTTCTAATGAGAAGCGGCGCAGTTTTTTTCAGTTACCGTATGGTGCTGTGGTTGTTGAAAAGGGTGTTTAGTTGTCGCCCTCTGCTGGAGAAACGTGCGTATTATATTAAAATTATTGTGGAGAAACTAAGTATGCTTGTTCCTCTGCTTGGTAGCGTAGATCAACTCGGTGTATTTAGGCATGTAGATGTCATGAAGACGACCTGCTGATGTTGAAACCAGCCATCAGAACAGGGAAGAAAGGTGATTTAAGTGACTTTGAATTTGTTGGTGCTGGTCTGAGTACTAAGGAAACTGCTTATCCAATTGGATTTTCCCACATAGTCATCTCTGGTGTTTACGGAGAATGGTTAAAATGAGAAAACATCCAGACAGCGACAGTTCTCTGTTCTCTGTGTGAAAATGCCAGAGGTTTAACTAGAACAGCCAGATTGCTTTGATTTGATAGTAAATCAACAGGTGGTAGTGTAGTAATAGTGGATTAAAAGTTAATGGGCACATTTTAAACCCTTTAGTGCTACGTGAGAATTGTTCAAATGCCAAAGCCTACCTGAGTATTGTTGCTGACCATGTCCATCCCTTTATGACTGCAGTGTCTTTATCTTCTGGTGGTTGCTTCCAGGAGGATACCACGCCATACTACAATCTCTAATCATCTCAAACTGCTTTCTGGAACATAACAATCCACCAAATAGAAACAGCACCTTTGGGATGTGGTGGAAAGTTGAAAAGGAAAAGTTACGTCATGGATGTGGAACCGACAAATCTGCAGCAACAATGTGATGCTGTCATGTGAATATGGACCAAAATCTCTGAAGAATGTTTCCACTGTCTTGTTGAATCTATGCCATGAGGAATAAAGGCAGTTCTCAAGGCAAAAGCAGGTCTAACCAGGCATCAGGAAGGTGTACCTATAAAATGTCTGGTCTACAATTCTCTATTGACAATTAGGTTTTCCTCAAAGGAGACTCATTTCTTCATTGCCTGTTTCTGTTTTCTCCCCAAACACTCCCAAAAGAATGAGAGCACTGAGGAATTAGTTGTTGATAGAAACCCAGCTCCAAAATTGTGATGTTTAAAGTGTCTTTTAACATGAGAAAGCAAGTACAGAGTTTTTAGAACATAAGAAGATACCATGAAGTTTCAACATCAGCTTGTACGCAACTAGATCTGTAAAAAGTCAGCTGCAAACATGTCAAAGGATACTGGTCGTTACAAGCCATGTGGCGAACTAATGATGATATTACAGCCCACAAAGGTTTTTGAGGCTGTATGGGAAGCCATCATTAGTAACCTATTATGCATTGCACATGGATTATAATATGGGCTATAGAATTTTAGTCACATTACTGCATTACACACATTGCCACAAATTGAACATAAAATATAAATGACAGCATGTCATCAGCCCATTTTCCCGCATCCTCCAACTTAAGCTTTCCTATCCATCCATTTGTTACCATTTTATTTTTCTGTTTTTGTAACAGCATGCACATATTTTTTTTAATCAAAATTATATTATTAAAACTAAAATTATTATTGTTCTTCTCTGGGAATTTTCCATTTTTTCAGTTTTACCAAAAAAAATAGCAAAGCACATTATGATTTTTTAAAACTATATTAGTGAATATTTTTCAGTATTTTTTGAAACCCACGAAATAAAACTCACCAGAGCAGGAAGCAAAAGTGTCGCAGTGCTGAAATGGTTCCAGCATGGTGATGCAAAAAAACAATCCACCTTAAAAAAAAGTGCACAAAGTAAATGTAACATCAATGCAAAAGAGACATTCTGATTTAGACAATGTAAGTAAAGGACCATACTGTACGCTGGATAAGTGATGTGAAAAATGGTTACAGGTTACATTGAAAAAATTTTTTAAAATCCAACTAAATGCTATATTGACATTTAAACTTCCTTATATTTTGCTAGTATTTCTGATAATCGGTGTACCACTGCATAGGTCACACATTAAATACACTGCACTGAAATCAAGTGAACTATCGCTATAGACTAATTTCAGTCCTTTAGCTCTAGAACCAAAAGACAATCTGTTTTATTTTTTGCTTTTTTTTAGAGTCCTGACAATTCACTTGTTGTTACAGAAACATTTGACTGTGCAACAATATAAATCTAGCTTTGTAAAAAGTGAGACCTGCACAACAGATTAAATGTGCCATTTAAAGGAGCAGTGTGTAGAATTTTAGTGACATCTGGTGATGAGGTCGGCATTACAACCAACTGAGCAGCCCTCACTTTAGCTACCAAAGCATCTTTTCAAGCATGCAGTAAAAACTAAAGTGGCTGCAAAGCCTTAAAAAATGTTGTTACTTGCCCACATCCCCTGGATTTATCCAGAGAAAGTAACATCACAGCAAGCCCTGCTAAAGTTGTAACAAATGCAAAAGACTCTCTCTAGAGCCAGTGTTATTATTATTATCCCTCTAAGTCTGAACTAGGGCTCTTAATGATTAGGCTAGTAGATTTATAGTTTTGGCCTCAATGCCCTACCTCACTATTGTTCTTCTAGACAGGTGTCAAATATTTTAGTTTGTCGGTGCATTAAAAATTAAAGTACTTAGACTAGATCCAGAGTTACAGGGTAGTCGTGAATCTGAAAAATCAAGTCTATCTTTTACAACCCATTTGGCATCTGC
The DNA here is from genome assembly GCF_018398535.1 of Haplochromis burtoni. Lineage (NCBI taxonomy): Eukaryota > Metazoa > Chordata > Actinopteri > Cichliformes > Cichlidae > Haplochromis > Haplochromis burtoni. Next base: position 541,606 of record NW_024582525.1, on the reverse strand, counting down.
TACAACCAGATCTTTTTAGTGAAAGGTACACGGTGGCCTAAAAATACATACCCAAACCAAAATAACTACTACAAACGACCCTTGTTTAACTGGCAACATTATGTTTTTTCTCCCTCGATGGGAGGGAGTAATTGGTCTGTCTGTCTTTTCAATTTTTGTGTGATGTTAGATACCGATTACAGCTCGAGCTGATTTAATTTTGGTAAAAATCAAGGTCATATCAAATGTGAAAATCATAAAAACTTTATATCACTCACAGTTTCTTTTGTAGATTAAATTTAGACAACAATAAACTACACCTTAGTGGACATGAGTACCTAGGTTGACCTACCTATTTGACCTTGACCTTAATTGTTAGCACCCAGGGTCAAAGTTGACCTCAAAAAACAATTTCAAGAAATTTTCATGTGAAAGGGCATAGAGAGAGACGAACAACTACACTATTTTTCAATATGGCGCCATACAACGTCGCGATGACATAATCATATTGTAATAAAAACAGACAGAGATAAGCATGTTGTAATAAAAACACCATAAAACCGTTTTAGGACAGCCCTTGCCCTTCAGGAGGCGCTGCTTTCTTTCAGTGCTATTGTTTCAGGTATAATGTAAGCTTGCCTACCACACACATCCCTGGAAACCTGAGTATGTGAGGCTGACAATGGCCCTCAAACTCAGAACAAGAAAAACTTGTCAGATGCTTTATAGTAGCAGCATAATAATAATACTTGTGCACTGACCATCACCCTTCTGGCTTACAGTTTCAGCTACTCACTTGCTTCACGCTCCAACCCGTGTTGCTAAACGAGAAGTAGAGAAAATAAACAAGTTGACAAAGACACAGTCAAACACGTGGAGAGCAGGAAAGAACACATACTGAAAGCAATAATGATCAATCAGTTCAAAAGTTCTACCTGTCAGGGTAGGAACCCCCACCAGAATACTGATTTTCTGGCTGCCAACAATGGTAACTTTGTTCTTGTTGCCATCACATGTCTTCTGCACTTTCTTTGATTTTGGTGACCAGGATGAGAATATTTTTAAAAAACACACAACAGCCACCAGTCCAGGTACATCCACTGCTATGACTGTCTGGTTACACAGTCAATCTAAATTCTGTCAATGACATAAAAAACACAATAAATACAAATAAGGAGGACGAAACGCTTATGTTACTGTTCTTAATGAGTTGAGCAGCTGTCTACAATTTGTATAATTAAAAAATAATATAATTATAAAATTTGTATAAAGTTATGAGCCTATTTCAGGCAACTATTTGTCAACTTGACCCTGACACACTGTGACTGGATAAGACTACTGTTGTTAACTTATGATGCTAGCTCCTGGAGGTCATTTTTACAAACCTATCCATGTTTCCCATACTTCCTGCTTCTGACTGCACCACATAAATATATACATATTATACAATAATATTTCTTATATAAATAATACAAAAAAACTAACTAAACAGGTTTTCTTGTCCAGGAAAAATTATATGACTTTTTTTGAAGAATCAAAATTTTAAACCACCTTAGGAGTGGAGTGGGGTGGGTGGGTTAACTGTGAAGTTAAACGTTAACATGACTTCAGACTGGTTCCAGTAATTTTCCAGCAAGATAGAGTCATTCTTTGTCTGGATAATTTCCCCAGGAGTGGGAGGGCACAGAGACTACATATCTATATTGGCACATAAACCACAATCCAGCTGCTTTATTGAAAGTTTTTCAAACCCATTTATTGTTGGCTTACTGAAATAAACAATATAGATGCTAGTTACAGTGAACAAGGTTCTTAGAAAGCAGTTTTTTTATTTTACCGGCCAAGCCACAGCATTCACCCTGCTGCCATCTGGCAAGTATTACAGAAGTACTGACTGCTGCTCCAGCAGACTTTAGGTCAGTTCATTTCCTCAGACCACTCACTTCATCCTCCGTCAACATGTATAAAAGTATTTTTGTTGTTGTTGTTATATTTACAGCAAAATCATTATTTTTTATTTATTTTTGGTTAGTAATATAAAGGCACTACATCATTTTAATGTGTAATTTATGTAATAAATTACACATTAACTGCAGAAAACAAATAGTGTGATTGATCGTGTATTTTATGGTTTTAGTGTGTTAATGATAAGCATTTGCCTTGCATGTGCTTACTGGTTATCAAGAGCTGGTCTAATGTGGACTCTGACCATGAACTGGCCATGGAAGATGATGTTATAGCAAGCGGCTGTAAAACAAACCGCTGTAAGCTCTCATTCCTCTCAGTATCTACTGCACTATTGAAAAAAAGACTTAATTTAAGACGTAATTTAAAAGCTCCGGAGCCACATCATCGTGTACTTGAATGTTTCCTGGAACTGTATACGGCAAATAAATGTTTATTAATTAATTAATTAACTACTAATGTATTGATCTGTGGTGCTGTTTTTATTATGAAAATAAACCACTCTTCAGACAAACTAAAATCAACCATGCTGATATTACAGATCTTCTAGTATCTCGATTCTCTTTCACCCCTGCTGCAGACGCCAAAAATATTACAGTTAACTGTCTTTCCCTGTGGTTGGCTTACCTCTCTGCAGTGGAGAAGTTCTTCAGAACCACCATGTGCAGTAAGGGCTTCTCCCTTTGTCTCTGAGTCACGCTCAGTGTGGCTCAATCACCTGGCAGGTGCAGCAACACAGTCCGTTTCAGATGAATGACACTTAAATGAAAAGCATAATAGCAGCAAACATGTTCAAACGCTGCTGTGAAACAACACATAAGGGAAAAAAACATCAATGATGTAGCTACATAAAACCTTTTAAACTCTGAGCGGGATCATTATATGTATTTCACTGCATATAATTAGAAGAAACATGATGCTGCACATTATGACCAAAACCAGGAGAAAACAAACACGTCTCATTGTGATATTTGTTTGTTTTGCTTCAGCGATGGTAACTTAAATGCAAGCTCAGATAAAACAAAAAACTGAGGTCTAAGCCATGCACTTGGAAGTCTGGTTTACTGATAATGCTTCCAAAACCTCTGCCCCACAATTGAGGTCATGAAGACAAAAGAAAAAATTTAAACTGAAACCTAATCCCGCAGACATCTCAGAGAACAGAGGTCTGTTTTTAATATTCGTTGTTCTCTAAAGCCATCCCTCAGAGTCGTTCCTGCAGTGAGATAGACTTAAACTTCCAAGGGGTAGACTAGCTGTCTCTCCTATCACACACACAACTGGGATATTGGCTCTTCTTGGAAGGTTCTTCTGGGATCGTCTCCTTCTTGCTGTTTATTTTTCCCCAATTGCCAAAAAAAATTGAGAGAACAATAATCTTTTGTAAATTTTTCTTTTCAATTTTCTTTTACAGAACATTACTTTGTATTGCAGTTTCAGTTAAAGAGAAGACTTAAATCATTTTTGCTTTACATTATTTACAAAGTCACAGCTTTTTTGCAGATGAGGGTTGCATCTTTGGACATTCCTGAATTTATAAGCAGTATAGATCGATATTCCTCAGTTAACTTCCAATGATTACTTCCTTCAAACCATCAACTCTATTAGACCCCTTTTGATAAGACTGTTTAAAAAGTCCCACAATTAACTAATGTATCGATCTTAAATATGATAAATCTATCTTTATTACTAGGGTACCTACCAAGTTAAGATAAGTTTACTATTACTTAAAAAGCCTCTACTTGGCCCAGCTGTCTTAGCAAATTATTGACCAAACTCCAACCTTCTTTTTACTTTAGTTTATTTAGCAAATTCTAGTCAGTGCAGAAACGGCACTGGTGAAGGTTATGAATGATCTACTTATGCCTGCTGACAGTTGATTAATCTCTGTGTTTGTCCTGCTAGACCTCAGTGCGGCATTTGATACCGTAGACCACAATATTTTACTGCAAACATTAGAACATTTTGTAATTATTAAAGGTACTGTGCTGCAGTGTTTTGAATCATATCTGCGAAACAGATTTCCATTTCCTCATGAAAATGGGGAGTGTTTTCTATACAGAGCTCCACAGGGAACCGTGCTGGGACCAGTTCTATTTACTTTATACAGCCTTCCCTCGAATAACTTTCTGTTATTTGCATCACAGTCTTCTGATGCTAACTGAACTGAATATTTATGCACAATTAAAAAAATAACATTAAAAAAACAATCAAATACAAGTTCCAGCTGTATAATAATCATCCACATAATAAACAGTGTTAATTATTAATATTTTAACATCAGCTGCAACTTTGTTATAGATAATGTTCAAAGATGGTTTACAAACTAGTTATTAACAAATTCATGAATATTGCTGTCAAATTATTACTTATTACTTCTAGTAAAACACACTTAACAGTTGGTGGTTATGTGTTACTGATTTTTGCACTAGAATCTTCCTGCATTACAAGTGATGACCTAACCAGAAAAAAAACAACCTTTATTACAATACATTTTAGCATAAAAACAGATGGTGTTAAACACTAGGGTTAGCTTCTGAGAACGCCTCAAGTTCTGTTTTTTTAGCCATCAACTGTGGTTGTTTGAAAAGTACAAGTCCGTCCCCTGCAGGATCAGCGGTGCAGAGTATCCAGTGATTGTTGTCCTGTTCAGCTTTATGGGAATCCAAGAACGTGTGAGCTGTCAGCTCATACTCCTTGCCGTACATGGTCCTGCAAGGACACAACTGTTATGCACAGAAAAACGATAATTGGCATGCAGGGGACCGAACGTCACTTTTAACTGCCATTCTGAAGGCCGGAATCTATTAACAGCAGAAATGAATTCACATCTTGGTGGTCATTATTAAGGACACAACAGATGGTTGGTTTCACATGTTCTTATAGCGGCTGTGGAGCTGATTAGCTAATTGGACCTGAGTAGCAGTGCAATTTTAATGTCATTGTAGCAAAAATGTACTGTTTTCTTCTTTACTTGCTCCTTATGTATCCTACAGTATTGCTTGTTATTGCTAATGTGCTAACAGACATCTATGCTGATATCATAAATGCCCAACACAACTGGTTTGGAGTTACATTTGAAAAGAAAATTGAAAAATACCAGAGGACTTGATCACCCAGAACAGCAAGAGCCTGGTTTGTTTTGCAATGTACAATCAGCACCTTCACATTAGCCTAAAAAAAGCATAGACAAAACACAATTCTTAATGGCAGTGAAAGGAACATAATGCATTTATAACACTGATGCTGCAGCAGGTGTAACGTTTAACCAGGAAGATACAGTAAACACTTACAGGAACTGGCAGACCCTCATATTCAAGTCTTTCCTGGGGGTCAAAGTAAACTATCTTCCACCATGACAGAAAGGAATCGCTGTCTTCCAGGCTTACTTCTTGGAGGCGAGACTTTTTTGCACACTTTTAGGTCAAAATATATGATAATAGTAAAAATTCTCACAAAAAGGGGGAACATAATTATGTCATCTTGCACTAAAGTATGTACAGTATGTACAAATGCACAATTTTTCCATTATTTTTTCATTTAAAGCATTGTCACAGTTAGTTTTGCTGTAATTAATGTTAAAACTTAACTTACCTTTTGAAAACTTTGCAGGTCACTCGTCAAGTAAAGCTGAGGGAAAGAAAGGGAAAGAATACATGTAAATACAAGAAGCAATCATTCAAATTGTACATACATCCCATGTGTATATGAGACCCTGCTTTGATTCATGTTGTAACATTAGTCATGGTACTTCCATGTGTTTGTGGTTTTCCTTTCCTGTGCGTTTTCTGTTCACCCCGTCTATAGCTTGCTGTTTTTCTGCATCTGTTCTTTGTTCTGCTTTAAATTTTCCTGTTTCATTTTGAGCGTTATTCCCTTGTACTTTTTCATCCCTTCTGGGCTATTTTACTTCATTATCATCTTGAATGACTTTACCTGTGTCTCATTTATTCATCTTCCCATGTGCATTTAGTGTGTGTCTGCCCTTAGGCTTTGCTGGTTCATTATGTCGTGCCTCCTGTGAACCTTTCTCTATTTTGATTTTTGTTTTCTTGACAGGATATTGGATATCTACATTTAGACATAAGAAAAAAGCATGGCATGTTAAAAGTTCATTTAAAAAAGACTATAGCAACCTAGAAGCCATTTAAATCTTGCATTAAAAAAGGGGATTTATGGATGGCTAGATAATCCTGAGAAATATCTGTATGCAAGGGAGAAAGTCGAACACTCTCAGAAAGCAGTGAATTAAAAACCAACATGACTTCACATCTGACATTAATGCATGGCCTTAACCCAGTAAACACAGTTTGTTGCTATCGCCACAAATTCAAATTCAAACTCTCCTAAGGTAATGAAAAAAGCATAGTATAAAAAGCCAATGTGTTCTTTGGGACCTAACTCTTTAGAGATGGACTGAGGTGATGTGCAGAAACTATTTGAACCATCACAGTTTGAAATTGTTTTTCATCCTCTGGGATAAAGAAAAGAGGGACTGTTTCAATTTTTTTCAGCTTTCACTTTAAAAGCAAGAACCCACAGTAGTATAAGAGCGTGTAGTGTGTCAAGTGACCTACAAGGGTCCAGGTGCCAAACTAGCTTGACTATAGTCCACACCTGTCACAAATGGATCACACTGTGTTAAAAAGAACGCAACTTAGTGGTAATTGTTTTTTTCTTAGAAAGATAATAATTTAACCTTCCAGTAATTGGCACACTGACAAGATCAGGTTTTTAAAGGTAATGTCATAACTTATATAAAGCTACTAAAATACTATAATAAACAGACTGTTCATACATATTGGCTCATTTGTACAGGCCATCCTTTCTGGTATTACACTTCAACACTGTATCTACTACCAGTAATAAACACCTTAATAAATCCTCTAAACTCAACACATCTAGTTTAGATCAGTCCAAAGACATAACTGAAAAAACAGTGTTATATAATAATCAGTGCTTAAAAGACTTATATCCTCCTCTCATACCAAGAACACAACTGAAATAACTGACAATAACTGTAACAAACACACTAAAGGATTTTTATGTGGAAAATCACTGGAATGCCCATTCAAGATACTCTTTGTATTCAACATGTAATTAAAATGTGTATTGTGTGTGTGTGTGTGTGTGTGTGTGTGTGTGTGTGTGTGTGTGTGTGTGTGTGTGTGTGTGTGTGTGTGTGTGTGTGTGTGTGTGTG
>NW_024582525.1:503036-534441 GCF_018398535.1 Haplochromis burtoni | reverse complement strand
GTGTGTGTGTGTGTGTGTGTGTGTGTGTGTGTGTGTGTGTGTGTGTGTGTGTGTGTGTGTGTGTGTGTGTGTGTGTGTTCACTTACTCCCCTGGCAAAGCCACTTGTTGTCTTTAAGGCAAAACTTTGCTCAAAATGAAGAGTGGATCCCTCAGGACTGCCATCTACACTGATGTCACACAAGCAGATGTTGCAGATTTAAATCAGGGTGTTGCTATAAGTATTAAAGTTTATGTTAATGTAAATTTGAGGGTGTTTACCTGGTAATGACGAAAGCTGTGCGTGTGCACGGCTGGACACTCCTGACAGCGCTGACTGCACACGGAGCTTGAATGCTGGGAGAAGGAATCTTTGTTAAGCTGTTAACATCAGCATTGATGCTCACTGCACTGCACTCCCTGTTTCCTCCTCCCATGTTCACTAACATCACAATATCACCAAAGTGCAGAGTGCCATCATTTGTCACGGAGAATTTCACCTACACAAACAGATAAAGTCCCTTATTAGCACATTGCCAGTGTGATTGGTTTCAACAAGTATTTTATTAGGTTAAAACCCATTTTACCGGTTTTAAAATGTTCTCTTTGAGGAAGTCCATTTTCTGGCCAGCAAGCTCACCCCTCTCTTTTTTCTCCAGATGTTCTTTTACTTCATCCTGGAGGAAAAAAAATAAGACATCAAGTAAGTACTCTTTAACACAGTTTTCTTTTCAGTCCCACCACTACTAGTTACTGTAGCAAGTAAAGTAAACCAATTACTTAAAAACATTTACAGTATCATTAAACCATTATTACAAAAATTATTTGTAATCTCCCAAATTCAGTATTTCAGGATTATATCTAGCTGCGTGACATTTTGCGTTTGTTTTTGTCTCTGTGCAGTTGAACCCTGAAAACTTTACCCCAATAGCTATATCAACGTATTTTTGTGTTGCCTACAACTCATAAAACGTCTAGCACTGAATACTTTCTTTAGGTGTGCAAACAGGACTATAAACAGTCAGATGTAAAGTACATTTCGAAGAATATCGGAATATTTTGACCATGAATTGTAAAAGGCTAAATGTTTATTAAAAAATTCCAAAAATTAGCAGACTATTTGTTATTATTTATTAGATCGATGCCCAGTTCGCAGTAAGTCTGTGTTAACTAGAACCTCGTAACCCCGAATCAAATTCACTTCCTAAACATACATAATAACACTGAATTACTACCAGTGCTATTTTCAACCCATTGCTGGTTGAAACATTAAATGTTCCAGTAGTTTTTTCTCTCTCTCTCTTTTTAAACAAACCTCTTTTAAGCGCTGCTCTTCAAACCAGTTTCCCATTTTCACAGGTGTGCGGTAAGTTCTTATATGTGCCATTTTTCACTCAGGCAAAACTGCGAGTACATGCCGGAAACTTTAACAAGTTTAGCTGCTTTAGCTATTTTAGCTTGGTTTGTGATGTAGTCTCTATGGTAACGGTGTACTCGTCAGTTCTCGCTGATCGTCGCGAGACGTCGAGGTTGTAATTAGAAACAAAACAACTGCAGTGTAATACATTCATACAGCCATATATTTGTGTTGTGGCTTTTTAATCCGCTTTAATCTTGCTTGATTTGATTTTTTTTTAAAGTTTTTTTGCTCTATAGAGCAATTGTATTGTTTTTGTGTGTGTTTTTGAGCTGTTTTTTTTATTTTATTTTATTTTAATGGTATTGACTTGAGCCTCTTTATTGGTAATTGTATGTGCTTTTTCTATTTTGGCAACTGTAATTTATTTGCAACATTTATAAAGTACATCTTATTTTAAAAGGTTCATGGTTTATAATTTGTCCTATTTGAAATAGAATAACCCATGCATGTGAGATCTAAAAGTCATATTGTCATATCATATCAGCCGCTCACTTTGGAAGTCATCACAGCGGATCATCTGCCTCTGTCTCACTCTACCCCAGGCATCCTCTTTTATTACACCAACCCTCTGCATGTCCTCCTTCACTACATCCAGAAATCCTCTTTGTGGTCTTCCTCTTTTCTTCCTACCTGGCAGCTCCATATTCAACATCATTTGTCCAGTATATTCACTCTCTCCCCTCTGCACATGTCCAAACTATCTCAGCTACGCCTCTCCAGCGTGACCTGTCCCTCTGATACATTTTCATATTTGTCTTTATTGTTACTAATTATTCCCACCAACATACAAAAGCACAAAATAAATGAAAAAGAATTTCTGTTTTTCATTTAAGAGTGGAATAAAACAACATGTGGTCACGGCGTTGCAGAAAGCATGTAGTGTCATACAAGTTTATTTTTGTAATCCTTCACAGTTACCTATGCAATAATATTCTGTGCTTTAGAATAATACTATATGCTTTATCATTTTACAAACAGTTAAACTCTAACAGTTGTAATCCAAAGACTTGAAGAAAAATGTCCACATATCTGCTGTACATCTTTCTCTGTTTCTCTCTGTATGTTTCAGTGGCCATTGGCCCTGCCTCTGGCACCAGAACCATTCATGTGACTCGGTTTGTGGTTTCTTTCTATCGGTGGGTCACTGTCATCTTCCTCTTTATCACTCCTATCATCGCCTTCCAGCTGCAGGATGAAAATAAGCAAAGAGGATAAACAACACAGACAGAAATAACACATACCCCACATTCCCACACATCCCACATGCATGGACACAGAGACATCTGTAAACCCACCTGGGTAAAGATAAACTTGTAAACCATTCTTAATATGAGAGCAGCCCAGTACAGGTGGAGCAACTGGAGAACCAACAACATGACGTTGAAGAAATAGTAGCCAAAGAAGGCAGGATACAATTCCAGTGGGTACACCCATGTACAGTGAATCAGCCTGTGGAAAACACACTCGTAATATTTTAACATATCACACTAAGATCATCAAGATCATCACTAGGGTGCAATTTTTCTTTTAAAATACTTACCAAAAAGGAAAAACAATAAGTCTTGTCACCATAAACACGACTGCAAACACCACAAACATGCCATTAGAAGTCTGCTGCCACGTGGCGTAGTTGAATACTTTTGCACCCTATAAGGGGGGAGAGTAAATACATGTTACCTATTTTGCCATCAAATATGCCTAAAGTAACACTATACTTAAATCTATGTATATTTTGACACATTAAAAAAGCCTCCAAACACAAAGAATGAGTTTTCTTATTTTACATGCCACCTCAGAAATTGTTCACTGCCAGAGTTTTGCTGGATCACCACCTTTACAATTTTTTTTTTTTTAAGAAAAAAAGGTCATCATAAAAAAAATACAAATGCAATCATTTCAAAAGAGTGGCTGGCTGAAGTTCAAATTTTAATCAGTCTTTTTCTGACTAACTGACAATGCAACACCACATACCCATAAGTATAAGTACCCTCACTAAAGCTAATACAGCTACAGCACTGACCTCGAGTAGGATGTCAGAAGAGTCATGAACAACCATGACAAGGGTTCCGATACGGACGAAGTTTGAAATCCAGGAAAAACTCAGGAGAGTCAGTGTGGCCATATGATGAACCACCTGCTCTTTAAAGTCCTAAAAGTAAACAGGACAAATAAGACACAAAGATCACATAATACAACAGGCTTTGCCCCCAAAACTGTATTCTAAAAACACAAAAATCTAATCTAATAACAATCTAATGACATTATTACATTAAATATTTTTCTGTCTCAAAATGTGCCTTTGGGAGATGATTACACATTTAAGTGTGATTCATTTATGTATAGTAGAAGCAACAATTTTGTTTTACGTTGCTCATTTTCTTATTATTTCTAATATACAGAAATGCATATGTTGTGCCTGAATAATTGAAACCTATTATTTATTTATTAAACATTTATTAAAAATGTTTATTTATTAAAAAGCTCGTGATTGTCCTTTGGCTCTGCATAAAACATAGTGGGGGAGGTTGTATTGTGGGTAGAAAACAAATCCTCCAAGATTAAAATAAATGAAACTACTTCATTGTCACTCTACACATTTGTACACTTACTTTTCGTTTCACATCAAATGTGAGACTGAAGACCAAAGAAAGATAGAAGCCCATTTCCAACATGTAATACCAGTACTGTGATGGCAGAAGGGACTGTGTGGGGACAAGCAGGTGTGTTTTTGTGTCATTCATCATGCTGTACTGTGTAATCCATCGCAAATACCAAAGGTAAAGGCATGTACCTGTTTAGGAAAACCTGCCCAAACTTCCCTTAGATTATAAACCCAGGGTTTCTAAATCCAAGGAAAACAGTAAAGCAGAGAGTGTGATGTGAATATCAGAGAAACAAACCAACCAAGCTGGCTGTTCACTAATGCCTTGTAAGGACAGTCCCAGTACTTACATCATAGAGAGCTAGGATTCCACCAAAAAATGCAAAAAGATAAAATGCACATCTCCAGCTGTTGACAGGCAAAAGCAATAACGTCACATATTTGCATAGACATTAATCTTTTCACATCAGTGCATCTTCAGTTCACACAGACATACGCTCACCTGGCTTCACTGAACCTCTTTCGAAGCCCCGGTCGCTCCTGGTTCCTTCTCCTCCTGAACCACACCTGAACTCTCCTTTCTGGCCAGCCAGTCTTCTTACACAGAGACCACACGTCAGCCTGAGACACAACAGGAGACATTCCAGTGTTTATAACCTTTCCACATTTGGACGCACCCTCTCCAAGGTTACACAAGCAGTAAGCTTTAGTCTTTGATTATTAACACACATTAACAGTGCAATTCCACTAACATTTGTGGCAACCAAACATGTTTAAAGGGATGTGATGCACACGTAAAAAGACTTTATGATGTTCCATTAAAATGCATTTTACCTGTAGCTTATTTGAACAAAAATCTGGATTTGTTTTTCTTTTGTACTTTCAATCATTTACTATTTTTTTTGTCATATTTGACACCCTTACATGTTTCAGATCATCAAACAAATGGTATTATTAGACAAAGATAACCTGAGTAAATAGTAAATGCAGCAGTTAAATTACACTTTTAAGTATTCAAGGAAATAACCCTTTCCTGACATTTCAGGAAAGGGTTATAAAGGCTTTGGGACTCCTTGAACCATAATAAAGGCACTTATCCACAAATAGAGAAAAACCTGGAACAATGGTGAACCTTCCCAAGACTGTCCAACCTATCAAAATCACTCCAAGGAGGCTCGTCCAGGTCGCAAAAGCGCAGACCTCATTTGCCTCAGTTAAGGTTAATGATGAGGAGTTAATGATTCAACCATAGAAAGAGACTGGTCGAACATGACATCTATGTGAGAGTTTCAAGGAGAAAACCACTGCTGACCAAAAAAGAACACAAAGGCTCGGCTCATATTTGGGGAAAATATTCTGTGGACTGGTTTAAGTCCTGTTACATGTGACATAAAACTAACACAGCATTTCAGAAAAAGAGCATCATATCCCAGAACTGCTCTCCTGCTTCAAGACCTGGATGACTGAAGCTCAAGCGCGCTCAGATAGGGAGACACATATCTGAAACCTACCAGAAAATTTACGTTAATGGCTCAAAAAAAAAGTTTTTTTTTAAATAAAAGATTTTAGATTAGCGTAATCAAAGTCCAGTCTTAAATCCAATTGAAATACTCTGTCATGACATTAAATAAGCCGTCCATTGTAATGTGAAAGATTAAGTTTCAGTTATTCTAAAGACTTGATTATAGTTCTTGATAACAAGGGTGGCACAACCAGTTGTGGGGTTTATGGGTCATTGCTTTTTCACATAGGTCCAGACAACCTTTTTCCCCTTAATAATAAAAAGCATAATTCAAAAACTGCATTTTGTATTTACTCTGATTATCCTTGTCTAATAATAAAGGTTGTTTCCATCCATCCATTCGCTTCCGCTTATCCTTTTCAGGGTCGCGGGAGGCGCTGGAGCCTATCCCAGCTGTCATAGAGCAAAAGCCGGGGTACACCCTGGACAGGTCGCCAGTCTGTCACAGGGCTAACACATAGGGACAGACAACCATTCACATTCACACCTAGTGGCAATTTGGATTATCCAATTAACCTATCCCCACAAGCTGCATGTCTTTGGACGGTGGGAGGAAGCCGGAGTACCCGGAGAGAACCCACGCAAACACGGGGAGAACATGCAAACTCCACACAGAAAGACCCCGGCCTGATGGTGGAATTGAACTCAGGACCTTCTTGCTGTGCAGCAACAGTGCTAACCACCGTGCTGCGGTTGATGACCTGAAAAAATATAAGTGTAACAAATATGTCTGAAAAAAGAGATCAGGGTGGGGGCTTCACATCACTGTATTATCCATGTGTTCGCAGTAAAACTCACTTGAGAAGGAACCCGTGTTTGGCTGCAGAAGTATTTTTCTAGTATAGGGTTTTGTTCTGCTGGGAGACGTATCTTGTCCCTGATTCCCCAAAAATTAGCCAGTGGTGTGGCAAAGTACCTGAAACAGCACCAAAAGCCGGTCACTTCCTTCTAAACACAAAAAAGTCCTGGGATTCTAAAACCAGATGACTGCGTTACTAATCTCATTGACACACAGGCATATTTACTTACATACTTTGTGGTCTTACCTTTCAAACAAGTATCTGACCACAAGCAGGCAAAGGGCACAGGGTAGAGAGGCATAAAGATGAGACACTTTCGCATAGACACGACCTTCCTTGTCCTCTAAAGCAGACCAGGACAAATTTCCTGGCAGCCACAAACGATCCCACCAGATCCACTCCCCAACTGTCTGCAACATGATGCTGGAAAACACACAAAAATTACATCTAACTATCACTGTTACTCAAGTAAATAAATAAAAATCTTGTTTCCAAATTCAAATGAATTTTTTTCTATTCTTTTCTTGTTACATTTCCCTCTTTTCTTTTTGTTATCATGAAGATCTCCTGCCAAAGTAGTGTGACGCCACTGAATGAGCCACATACATATTCTTGAAACTTAACAGCGGTCACTAGATGGCATCAAGATCAGGCTGCTGCTATGATCCAAGCACATTCACAGCCAAGAAATCTACCATATGGTGCCAACTTTTCATCACAGCAGCAATTTTTGATTCGACTTTCCACTATCTTCAACTCGAATATCAATTCTCGATGTACTGGTAGTCATGAATGAAGTGAGCAATATACAGAAGAAGAACTGCGTAGATATCAAAGGGCAAGAAAGATAAAGATGGGTGAGGAGCAATTCAAAAGGGAGATTAAGGAGAAACAAAGTCCTTCTTCTCGTGGACTCTGATCATAACTGTAGATAAAAGTGTGTTTTTTGAGCAGTGAGAAAAGTACTTAAGCTGGATTGTAACTGGTTTAAATGATCAGTTAAAATATTTGCTCTAAATTTACTCGCTACGATAGACTGAGTCATATCAGTGTGTCCCTGAGCCTCAAAGGTAGTTAATAAGTCAGCATAAGAACAGTCAAATGTGCCCGCAAGCGGTGTTGTCTTGACAAGTTCTAACAATAGAGAGGGAAGCTGAGGCAGACAAAGCGACAAAGAATGATGAAACTAGAGAAACAGTTAAATATGGTGTAAACTTCAATAATTCCAGCCTTCCGCTTGATTGAAGTTATTACATCCTTTAGTTTAGGTAACAAAATACATAAAAACTAAGTATGGAAATGTCTACCCAAACACACACTCACCTTCAGTGTCCCAGTGTGAGTAGTGTCTGGTGTTTTCCTCTGCCAGTCTGTTACTCATACAACTCAGTGGTACTCCTCTTATCCACACCAGGTAACAACACTGTCCTGTGATCCTAGACGATCCCTCTTCCTGCTATTGTAAAGCCATTCTTCATAGTTATAGAAAGCAAATATCAGCTCAGTCTGCTGCCTCACTTCATCTGTACAATGTGTCTCATTGTGTGGCACTAGACTCCAGTGAGCATGTTTCTAGGCATGCGTATGGTCGCTCACCTGAATGGGATCCTTCCCTCCCACTTTGTCTGCTCTTGTGATCACACCCTTGTAGTTGCTGCAAGTCTTTTGAGATTAGCACAGCTGAGCACTGCAAACACCTTGGAGCATATTTGCATGTTGACTTGTAAGCTGCAAGAGTCAGAGGGTGGGAGTATTTGCGTCCCCTCACCTGCAAAAGAATTCCCTTGGAATGCCAGGAAAACCCCCACAAAGGTCCCATTCATTGGCAGGGCAGGGGAGGAGGAGCCAGGGCAGAAAAGCAACTGACACACAAAGAGAGTGAAACATCACTCTGTATACATAGCTAACTGGGTTGATAACAAACTTATTAATACAAATGAGATGACCTTGGACTTGGTTTTGGTTAACAGAAAGTATTTCCTTTTTCAGTTTTCTGTGCGGAAATAAAAGTAATAATTTCAAGGAACTTATTAAAGCAGTCTAGTGATTATTTTTGTGATTTCCCACTGACAATGTCAAGCTTCAGATGTTGAAAAAATAAAAGTGAACATAAAGCAACTCGTTACTAAAGCATCCTTAATAAAATGTAGAACAGTAGATAGTTTTGTTTCAACATACACCAGAAGGTGGCGATAGAGACAACATAATACATGGACCTGCTTGTCAATATACTGTACATGAGTGACGTGTTATAAATGTAGTGATGGGTCTGCTGAACACTTTTGTTCAGTTTGCTTTCTCAGAGAAGAACAAGCTGCTTTTTTATTCGTCATAGCAGGTAACTATTATATTTCAGTGGGTATATTTTGATTTTGATCTGTTTATTTATTTTGCCCTTCCTGACACAACATCAAAGAGATTTGTGTCTCCTCCCAGGAATAAAATCTTGTTAGGTCAACATGTAAACCACTATATGATTCATACAAAACTGTGCGAAAAGTCTTAAACACCC
Source organism: Haplochromis burtoni (assembly GCF_018398535.1). NCBI lineage: Eukaryota > Metazoa > Chordata > Actinopteri > Cichliformes > Cichlidae > Haplochromis > Haplochromis burtoni. The sequence goes on along the minus strand of NW_024582525.1, from coordinate 525,608 downwards.
CTCACTTATTTACATTTTGCTTCCAAGGAGCCAGATTCTCTCATATTTCTTTAAAGAGGTCTTGAGCAATAGTTCTCCAGGTTTTCTTAAGTTGACTCTACAATAATAATAAAAAACAAAAACATTTTGGCATGGTGTGCACACACTGCCAGTGAAGTAAAAACACACCGCGAGGCACTATCAGTCATAGATTGGCCTCCCCAGAGCATTGAAGCAGTGTGGGATTATCTTACCAGAGAATGAAACAAAGGACACAAACATACAAAGGAGAGCTTTGAGGCTACACAACTTTACAATGAAGAACAAACATGAAAAACATGGGGGTCTTTTATTATAAGTTCATGTGTTTATATATCAAAACATCTAAAGATAAATGTAAATCTAAAAGCACACGTGCTGATTCTAGCTGCAATGAATACAATTTCATCTTCAGCTGGCCTACAAGGCAGCACTGCTGCATGTGTTGGACTGGAAGTAACAGAGGAGCATTGGCTACTGAGATGTGAGTGTAGGCAAAAAAGAACAGCCCAAAAAATATACACAGAAATAAAACAGAATACGGTCCAGTGGTTTTTTTTCACAGGTCATAGCAAGGAGACTTTCAGAGCAGTCTTTCTCTGAATTGCCCAGCACCCCCATTGTTAGGTTTAGCCTTTAACCACTGAGCAGTATAATGAGGAGTAACATGATAAAAAGGAGTTTCCATTGATGAAACTCCTTTTTATCACCACAGGTATATGCAGTGGGGACTGAAGGGTGTACCTCCAGGCACAGACAGGAGAAGGTTATCTGAATAGTCCTCTCCCTCCCTCCTCCACCCTCCTATTCTTCCACTTCGACTTGCAGCTCTCCTCATACTGGTCTGTTGCGCTTCAGTTCACTGGGGGAAGGCGGGATACGGTCTTCCAGCTTTGTAAAGCTGGTGGAATGGCTAGGCTTTTTAGAGTGCTCCTCAGGACCCTGTGCTCTTTGTCTTGGAGGCAGGGTTAAGCACCGGGCTTTGGCCCTGGAGCGTGGCTGTTGGGGTGGAGGGCCTTTCAGCACAAACAGTTCAGTTGAGGCTTTGTGCTGTTGGGCAAGTAGAGGCTGTGTAGATGATGCGGATGCCTGTGTGTGTGTGGGAGATAATGGGCTGGGCGAAGCTGATGATGAAGGGTCCAGGGAAACCAGGGGAATAAGTGTGGACTTCTGCTGGAACCTGGTGAGGCTGGTGGAGTGGCTGGGCCTTGGCAGGCTGTAGCAAGCCTCAGCCCCTCTGTGGCGAGAAGGCAGGGTGGAGCATCGGGCCTTGGCCTTTGAGCCTGGCTCTCTGGGAGGAGGTGCAATTAATGAGAAGCTCTTAGTTTCATCATCTGTTGTTGTAATCCCTTCCGTGGAGATCTTCAGACTCTGGGATGATCCTCTTTTACACGATGAATGTGACAGAGGTTCAGCATCTTTCTGGCATTCTTGTTTGGAGCCTGAGCGGGGAAGCTCCATATCTTTAATTGTGCCCGATGAGGGTTCTTCATCTATATAACAAAAAACAAAAAAATGAATCGTACGATGCAGACAATATGTTTCACAGACAAGATGACCAAAGAAAGAAGAACTTGTGCCCTGTTATTAAATTGTCTCCTCTTACCTAAGAGGCCCAGCTCACTCATGAAGACGTCCAGATCTACAGTAAAATTTTCATTCTCAACTTCCTTTGCTTCATCTTCATTTGTTCTCTGCCCTCCTTTCTCTTTTTCATCACTTTCCTCTTGCTCAAACTCTTCCTTTCCACCTTCTTCCTTCCCATCCTCCTCCTTAACATCTCCTTCTCCTTCCTTTTCTGTTCCTTCGGCCTCTCTGTTTTCCTCTTCACCTTCATCTCCTCGCTCTTCTAGACCATTTACTCCACCTTCTACCAATACATTTCCAATCTCTGGATCACTGTCACTATCTCTGCTCCTTGCATCCAAATTGATCTCAACCCCCACCACTTCCTCTTCCTCCACTTGTACTTCTTCTTGATTTTCTGGTGGTGCCTCCACCACAATGTCTATGTTGGTGGGGAAATAGGGGGCTGAGGGTTTTGTGGAGTGAGTTTTGGCACGTGCTTCTTGGTCTTGAGTCAGCAGAAACTCCATCAGCAACATGTTCTCTTTCTTCAGCTGTTCCCGCAGAGATCGTGGTACATCTGGGATCATCCAGGCAACTAACATGCTGAGGAACATGGCAAGGTTCTGATAGAAAAAACAAGTAACAAGAGTTTAGATTTTTATTTTTAAAGAGGGTTAAATAGTTTTGAAAGCCAAAAATGTATTTGTTAAAATAATTTTTTTAAAGGTACCTATGGTAAATGGTAAATAGCCTGTATTTGTATAGCGCTTTACTTAGTCCCTAAAGACCCCAAAGCGCTTTATACTACATTCAGTCATTCACCCATTCACACACACGTTCACACACTGGTGATGGCAGCTACATTGTAGCCACAGCTGCCCTGGGGCGCACTGACAGAGGCGAGACTGCCTATAGGTAAGAAAGCACTATTTTGCTGGATTAACACTGAATGCCATTAGGCAGTTTGCACACTCACTGAGATCACTTTTTATTATAAACAGATAAATATCAGATAAATAGGCCTGGTCACAGTGAAATAGAGGACATATTAATATAAATTATCCAACTTAATATCAAAGACAACACTACTGTCAGATAAAAACTATCAGCAAATATCAGAAGAGGAAAAGTTGGACTGGTGCATCTCTACTTATCTATACATTATATTAACATCCTTTGAGAAGTCACATATCAGCTGGATAGAAAGCTATTCGTGGATTTAAGTAAAAACAGAGCTGGAGACACCCTTTCAGACCAAGTGTAGCATATGTCCTACTGTAGCTAAGTAATATTGATACCTGGAAGAAAATTACGAAGGCCAGTTTTGCAGCCAGGACAGACCAGTACTGTTTAGAGAAGGTGTATGAATCTGTTGCCCACGGAGGATCTCTGTAGTCTTTATACCTGACAGAAAGATACACTGTGAGTATTAGCACAGAGAAACACGTGGGAGCACGGAAAAAAATACACACAAAAAAGCTAAAAGCTATCCAAGCCAACATTTGACAATTTCTTAAAACTCATCCTTGCACACATTTACAGTAAAAAATAAAAACAATTCAAATCCTTTTAAATCTCAAAATTGATTCTTATACTTCTTTTTCTAACCTCTCATTAATTTCCACACAAATACTCCACAAAAAGTTTTATGAATGTTTTGTAAATGCACTAAAACAAAAGCCTGAAACGTCCCATTTTACATACATTAAGCATTCAGAAGTTTCTCTCAGTACTTGGTTAAAGCAGCTTTGGCAACAGCCACGGCCTTTCTTTGGAATGATCTTACAAGTTTGGCACATGATTGTTTTGGAAGCTTCGCCTATTCTTCTTGGCAGAACTGCCTGGTGTCACTGCACAGCCACGTTCCCGTCTCTCAGGTCTTGCCTGTGGTTGGGTCATTCTAGGTCGTGTTTTTGTGTTTGGGGTGGTTATTTGTCATCGGTTGCAAAAGACTTTCACTGAAAATTAACATTTTTTCTGCAAGCATCTTTATCACTATCCCGTCTTGTCTTCCACGCCTTGTTGTAATAAAAACAAACAAAAAACAAAACATAAACATCCCCATTGCATTACGTTGTCACGAGTGCCTTAGTCTGTACAGACAGTGTTAATGAAGTCGGATCTATTTTCTCCAAACAAAACTATAAACTGCTTGATAAGAAACTGCTCCAAAACTTGCTACACTACCACGAGGGCCTGACTGGTGGACTGCTACACCAGTGATGGTCCCATCTCCACATAAGGATCTTTCATAGTGACCACTCGCTTATTATTTAAATGTGTGAACAAGTCCACGAGGGGCTGGGAGACGATGCAGATATGCTCTCCCTGGCGCTGCGTGATTTTCTCTAAGGTGTTGAATTTCCATGCACAGCTTAAAAGACATGCATGTTAGGTTAAATGGTGATTCTAAACTGTCTGTCTGTTTCTATGTGTTGGCCATGTGATGAACTGCCAACCTAACCAGGATACACTCTGCCTCTCGCCAAATGACAAGTGAGATAGACTGAGAGAGGAATAATCCGTTAAGAAAACTGCTGGCTGTGTAGCTGAATGGATGGATGGAAATTTTGAAGCGGATACTGGATGGATATGAGCATGAATCACAGTATGTCCCTCAGCGTCTGCTCTGTGATAAGCCACTGCTCTTCCAGTATCATACAGGATACGCTACGGTTTGGCCTTCAATCTGACATCCACCATCAACAGGAAGAATTTATATCGACAGGTGTGTGCCTTTTCATATAGGCTGTACCCAGTTAAGTTGCTGAAACATCTCATTAATTTTTAACAGGATGCACCAGAGCTCAATTATAGCCCCATAAGGTCTGAATACTGAAGTAAATTGTTATCTTTAATACATTTAACAATACCTTCAAAAAAAGTTTGCTTTGTAATTTTCAAGTATCCATGAAGACTCATGAAAAATGAATCTGACACATGACAAAATGTGGAAATCTTGAGGAAGTCTTTTTGTATATGTTCCAGGTAAAGCGCTAAGCTGCCGGACTAAAGGATTTAAAGAAAGTTCCAGGTAGGTCAAGGTTAATAGAGTGACTCTGACCTGCACATGGATACTCCAGTGATAAGGGTGGTGTTTGGCGCTGTGCCAGAGGGGAAGTTGCTGACATCGAAGTAGGACAGCGAGTGCTCCGTGTATCCGCTCATGGTGCCATTAGCGCTGTACATGTACTGGTAAACCATTCGTGGAACAAACTCTGATGTGAAGGAGATGACAAATGCCTAGAAAGACAAACAAGGGGTGAAAGTTACATTAGCAATAAATAACTTTATGGTCTAATAATAAGAATAACGGAACATTGGTAATACTGTCTATTTTTTTGTCTGTAGCTTTTAAAGAAATATTACGTTTTTATTTAAAAATAATTTGGTGTTTTAATTAAAGTTTTGATTTATGTCTGTGTTAAAATATTACAATATATGATTTGAACAATTATACCTGAGCCATCAAATTGACAAGATTTGTCAAATATATTATTGTCAGGAAGGGTTTCTGGTGTAATCTGCCAAAACAAACACGTCGAGCTGTGGCATCCCTTTGAGAATAAATGAGCCGAAAGCAGTTTATATATAGATCCAAGCACCACAGAAGTGCTCCACCACACAATAAAGGATAGTGGTAAGCAGCATGTTTTGTTTTAAAAAGTGGGGGTTTTTTTCACCATTTAAAATGCAATAATATCTACATAACTATCAAATATACAATAAACGTGACATAACAAAAAGAATTGTAAACAAAATCTAAAAACATATATATAAAGAAAGTATTATTCCCCTGATGTTTTCATATTAAAAAAGTGTATTATTTTGAAAGAAAAAATGATAGTGATGACATCACTCAATTCCCAGGATTTCCTCTGACATATTTACTGAATTGCTCACAATAAGACCAATGCCTCTTTTCATTTATAAGAACTTTTCTCTTTTATTTTATAATTTCATAAAAAAGGTTTAGTTTAAGATTTTACCTTACCTTTAGTGAATTGTAAGAAAAAGAACAAAATAAAAACTGATTAAATTAATGACTCCAATTTACAGAAAACATTTCTTTCTCATTATTAATCCTCCTTTTGTTTGATATCTCCAAACTGAGTAGGGTTTTTTTTCCGATCACATCAAGCAAGGTGTTTAATATTTGATTTCGACACATTAGTAATTAGTAACTGTGTGGGTTAGGATATACAGGATTGCGTTATTATTCATTTTTAGCTGTAATTCTAATATTTATATTGTTATTAGCAAATGCACAAATAAACAAATGTCAAACAGCCACAAGCTGAACAAACCTGACTGTAAATAATAAAATGAAATCTTGTTTCCTTATCCTAAAGAGGCTGAGGAATAATATTTTGTAAAGCCTTTAAACTTGCCAAAAGAATATGGTAACACCAGTGACAAAACGAGTGACAAATAAAAAAGGAAATCAGTATTTTTAAAATTTTAATTTGTTGCATGTCTGTTGTGAAATTGGTAGACCTCTAAAAGAGCCAACCAAAAAAGTCCCGACTATTTCAATTTGCAACTTAAATTATATTATATTATATATTATATTATATGTTTAAAAGTACACTTTGTTACAACTGTTCCACATGTGTTTGCAGCATTTCCATGCTATGACACAGAAATGCTGCAAACCAGCATCAAAGTGAAAGGAGGAAGATTTTAAGTATACTGCAAATTCAAGTATATGAGCAATTAAAATAATTTAAAGCTGCATTAAAGTTGCTTTTGAGCTCAGAGACCTGCAAATTGTGCCACACCTCTAGCTGCCATAGAGTGTCTTGTTACAATATTATGACTTTCAGTAAACAGAATTTAATTCGATGGACTGAACATTTGCACTTATTCAGCAAGGACATAGCAGCAGCATTAAGTTGCAGTTAAACTGGAGTTCCCTTCAGTATACACTTCTCTGCCAGAAGTCAAAGGTTATAGAGAGAAGACTCATACACGCACACACACTTACATTGGTGATGACAGAGAATTTGCTGATTCCACAAAGGATGTTGTACCAAATCCCTGGAGATAGCATGCACATGAAAAGAGACAAAGGGGGGAAAAGAAGTGTGTCGATCCATGTGTATCAATGTGTGTGCGCATGCGTGTATTCATGTAAAAGAAAGGAAAGAAAAAGAACTTGATTAGAAATTTAGGGATAGGGTTTTTTTTTTGTCACATTCACACAGAGGAAGACAGAGAGGACATGAGCACATGTGAAATCTGTACCTATGTCTTTGCACCTCACAGCATCGGGACGCCGGATTTCGGTGACAAATTTTGCAGCGTCGAGGCGAATCTCGATGACATTGTTGAGCAGCGCAAACGCTGGTGCCAGCGGGAAGGAGGCCACAAACAGAGTCACAAACCCATACTGGATTACTGTATATGTCAAGACATGCACACATGGTTACAAGTTAATGCAGGTTCATTGCAGTATTGAATGATTTTGTGAATAAATATACATCCAAGGGACCAGAAGAGACTTACTCATTTCCATGTATTCTGGACTGACACCTTCAAACGGTTCGAGGGTGAAATCCTTGTCAAACTGCTGTTTCGGTCGCTTCTCCTCTGTTTCACTGTCCTCATCTTCTGCTCCTCTATTCTTTCCTTTTTGTTCCTGTATTGTTCTGTACATCTTTTTCAACTTACTGTAAAACAGAAAAGATATATTTACAGAGTCAAATTACAGATTCAAATTCTGTACATTAAGCAGTATCTGGGAACACTTACGGTACGAGTATCTCAAACACATTGTTTTGGATGAGTTGTTTTCCGAGCATGATCATGCTGAGCTGGATGCACAGCTCAATGAGGCAGCCAGGAGGGGCACACTATAGAAGGCAAAACACACATTTACATAAAAGACTACAGATCATTTATCTTACACGTACATACACAAAACAATAATCACTGATGTGTGTAGTGCAACAAACCTCCTCCATGCGATAGTCTCCAAAGACATAAACATAATCGCCAGGCCGCCCAGCAAACCTGTATGAGGAGAGGACCAAGTCACGTGATAAAGGAATGAAGACACACAGTGCAGAGTGAGTAGGACAAACTCATCTCAGCAAACTAATCATGGGGCAAAGAGTATGTTTGTGTGAGACAATATATATGAAATGTAGCATATGAAGAGGAAATATATTTAATTTGAATGCAATTTTCCATTCCTTTGCTAAGTAAATACATTAACCATATAGGAAGAGAAGGTTTGTGTTGCCTTATGCAATTTCAACAGCTTAATTTCTATCATACTCTGTCACAGTCTGCATAACTATTGCCATTAAAACTGTATAAAAATGTATTCTTTCACCATTTTTTAACTAAATGCTGGCATACGTGAGATGACAAAAGATTGAAAGTGATAGTACTCCATTATGACTTTGTGGTCACTCGCATTTTTCCCTGTTGGCTGTATCTTGGGCAGCAAAAGACGGCAACAGGTTAACCTGCACTCGACCCATGATTACAGCCTTCCCTGTTTGCTTCACAGCCATTGGATACAAGCCAGACATTAGAAAAGTATCTCTCCTGCAGTGCTAATTTTAGAAAACTGGTGACAATCAAAATGGTTAATTATCTCTACATGTGAGACGACAGACAAAGGATAAAAATGCTGTGTAGTCCCACATCAAATGGGACCCCAGGTCACTTTATGAGCTTGTGAAGAAAGACAAAAATACAGACCTGCCCTTGAAGAAGGCCACATAGAAAATTGGTGCAAAGGCGTTCATGGATTTGAGGAAGAAGGACTTGAATATTAGTCTCTCTTCAAACTCCTCCGTTGTCTTTGGAAGTTCTGTTGAGACATGACTTAATTCTATTAATTCCAATTACAACTTTAAACACATCGCCTGCATCATCAGTTTCTTTATACTGGTTACGTTTCACTAACAATATCACCAAGACCTGTTGTACTAAAATGCATGGTGAAGTATCTAATCGTGTTAGATGATACAGTTAGTTACATGAAAATGAAAACTCAAACAGCAGAAGGCTTAAAGACAGATCTTGTAAAACAGAGTGGACAATGTTAGAGCTGTCTCAACAACAGTGACACCGTTATAATCAGTAAAGATGTTTCTAGAATAGAATCACTGTGGCTTCGGGTGGTTTTCATCTCTGTGCTGTGTTGCCAGTCTTGTGTTCATACATATAAAAATAGATCACATGTGTGTCTTCACACCTCACCTGCTTAGGATGAGGTTATGTGCTGGAGTGTGAGACTGTAGCCTCATGTTTATACTGTCAACTGATAATTTTGTGACAATGAGTTTCAGGTAATTTTAAGTAACACAAAAGTAATGTAACAAGTACTGTAATGAATTACTTTCTCCAGGGAGTAATCAGGTAATATAAATTCAGGAAAATGCGGTAATGTGTAATGCCTTATTTTCTTGAGTAGTAAATTATGTTTGCTGGTGAGTGTCCAGTTTTATAACTTGTTTTACCTTCAAGATTTTACTGCTTTCTGTCTCCAATTTAAACAATTTCAATGATTAAACTTTCTAACAGCATTAAAAAAGTACCAAGCTCAGTTAGCCACACGGCGATCGCTCCGTAGACCTCTTCCAACACCAGAACAACCAGCATGTTGAGGATGATGCCTGTGGTTGTGACTGTCATCCTAACGCTGGCCTTGGCCTCCGGATCAGGGTTCATGGACCACACACTCAGCATGCAGATGCGGTAAACTGCCACCCCGAACACCGCTGAGAAGGTGATGAATATCTGAAGACACAAAAAGTTTATAAAAACTTTAAAGTTTATATTAAAATATAAAAACCTTCTGATTACTGTTAAATACAAACAAATAAAAATACAAATAATGATAATAATAATAATAATAATAATCTCCCTTAAGAAATCAAATCAACAAAAAAGAAAGATAGAAATGTGAGAATAAGAAGAAAGAATGATTGCAGTACCAGCAGTAGTAAGGTGGAAATATTGATGAGATAACCTGGCATGTGATCCTCTATGTCCAGTGACTCGGGCTCTTGCTGCCAAGAAAACATGCATATTATTTTTGTTCTCATCATCGGTATATGAGTTAGCACTGTGCATTAATGCACTGCACATGTTCTACACACACACATGCACACACGTTTTTGTTTCTGTCTGGCAGGTGCGTGTTTGCCATCTCAAAGGACAGAAATCCCCTCCCCTTCTTCCTCTGCTCCCTTTTCCCTCTCCAACAGTAATCTGGGCTAATCTCAGGCAGGTAAGCTGCTTTGGACTCAACCATCCACAGTAGGTGTAGGGGGGTTTATTATGAACCAACATAAAGTCATACACACACAGGTAGTCTATATTAAATCTACAATATATGAAAAACCCAGATAAACTGTAAGATTTGCTTTTCTGGCAGTAATTTACTTAACTTCATTGAGGATAAAGTAAATCGGGGAGCGACATTATCTGCTAGCAGTGATGAAAGAAGTTTAAATACAGCCCTGCCCTCTACCCCCAGCAGCTCTGTCCACATAATGTCCTGTCACTCAGGGCAGTGTAGTGATACCTGGTAGGCCAGCATCTGGTCTGTTTCTCCATCTCTACCGTCCCCAGACTGAGTCATCTGCAACAGAGGAAAAAAGACACAGTGAGTGGGTGAAATCTGTGTCTTTTGTGTGGCAAGTTATAAAACTGAATGTGAATAAAAACACACATTATACCTTTTTTGCAGACTGTGCTTTCATCTTGGCTTTTTTCTCCTGCAGTGCTTCTTCATATTCAGGTCTCAGCTCCTCCTGCAGCACACACACACACACACACACACACACACACACACACACACACACACACACATTTAAAACACATGCACTAATGTCTGGCATCTGCCATTACAAAACCATTTATTTTGTGTGAATTATTTACACCTTTGATGTAAGTGATTTCAATCTGCAACTGTGACCATTAACTGAGTTTTTCAATTGCTGATGTTTAGAATTAAAATTCTCAACTGTAGATACACAACCCATTAAATGCCAACACATTAAAACATTAACAATGAATTTATTTCACAATGCATAAAAAATGGCTACAGAAACTTGCGGGTAAAGAAACCTGCCCACCTGGACTCGCTCCTTCGGGCAGGAGACAAAGTGACGAATGAAAGAGGCAGAGACAGATATGCACACACAGTTAGAAAGGGAAGAGAGAGAGTAAGAAAGATTAGCTGTTTTCATAAATGAATGATGTTCATGAACTCTGTAACACACAACAGATAATTCTCTGTGTAATATATTTATTAAAAAATAGTTCATTTGAATAAGAATTTGGAAAAAAAAAAGATGGATGGACGGTTCTGGGGAGGGGCCACATGTCGTTGCTATGAATTTCATGAATTTCAACTATTTCTAAGACACACTCATTGGCTAGTTTATTCAGTACACCTTGCTAGTCTCTGGTAAAGACCCACTTGAGCCTTAGACTTAACAAGATGATAGAAACCTTCCTGAGAGATTTTGGTCGATATCAACATGACAGCATCACACAAGTTGCTGCAGATTTGTCGGCTGCAAATTCATCATGGCAATCTCCCATCCCACCAAATCCCAAAGGTCCCCGATTGGATTGAGATCTGGTGTCTGTGGAGACCATTTGAGCATAATGAACCCCTCGTGATGTTCAAAAAACCAGTATGAGATTATTTAAGCTGTGGGCCATGGCATGTTATTCTGGTGGAAGCAGACATCAGAATAACATGGTCATAAAAGGATAGACTTATATTCAGGTAGGCTGTGGTGTTAAACAATGCTTAAGTGGTACTAAGGAGCTAAACGTGTTCCAAGAAGATATCACCTACATCATTAAACTGAACCATTCATACAAGGCATGACAGAGTCTTTCTGTTGCTCATGTTTCAAAATCTGACCCTGCCATCCAAATGTTGCAGTAGATATGGACCATTTTTTTTTCTACTGTGCACTTTTGGTGAGCCCAGAGTAACTGCAGCCTCAGTTTGTAGTTCCCAGCTGACAGGAGTGGCACACAGGGCTGCCGTAGGTATCCACTTCAAGGTTTGATGTGTTGTGCACTCAGAGACGCTCTTCTGCATTCCTTGGTTGTAACAAGTCGTGATTTGAGTTACTGTTGCCTTTCTGACCTCTGGCATCAGTAAGGCATTTTCTGGATATTTCTCTTTTGGACTTTTGGACTTAGGGACTAGTAAAAGCGCTATATAAATACAGGCCATTTACCATTTCTCTTTAAATTTTAGAAATGTTTGCGGGCGAAAATCCCAGTAAAAAACTAAAGTAAACAGTTTTTTATACTTGGACCTGGATCTTGGATCTGAGATCTATAACAGTGACATGTTTAAAATCACTTTATTCCCCATTCTGTTTGAATTTTAGCAGAGCATGTTGCCTAACGTCTATATGTTTAAATGGATGGAGTGGACGAATGGAGCTGATGTTATGCGATTGGATAGCAGGAGTACCTAATGAAGTGGCTGGTCAGGGTACATTCTCATGTACGTCCGCTGGATAATCTCAAGCGAAGTTCAAACAGCTATAGTTGTTCTAGGCTGTGTCTGTGTATGTTATGACCCTGCTTTGTCATACTATCCAGGAAATACCCTTTAAGAACTCGCCAATCCCATTACCACACTTAACACCCTAAACACATGGATACATGGGTGCCTACAGGTATGTGTATGTAGGGGATGGGCGGTGTTCTGAAACAAATGATAATCTACAAGGTAAACCACAACTTATCCCTGCCGTCAAGTGTCAAGAGGTTAAAACTCTGGGCTTGACTTACATGGGTTATAAAAATAGAAAGTGAAAAAATAAAATTATGTAATAATTTGATTCATTTTCATTTTCAGTTATTAGAGCATAGTTTTTTTTTAAATTGTACAATATGCCAAATCTACTTCATTACCTCCTCATCCTCGAGGCTCGTCAGGTCCCACGTATGTTTCAGATACATCTGCCGCCTTTTCCAGTGCTCAAGAAACCATGCAGCTACAAAAAAATGAACATAAGGAATTCAGAGAAATTTAAAAAAATATAACGATTTTAAAAAAATTATTTGCATTCACTAGGTTAAAAAAAATCTATTTTGGCAGGAAATTTATTCACAAACATATCCTAAATGTGAATGTGTTCAGAAAATTAAATAAGCCTGTTTTTTTACAAAATAAGTAGCTTCATATCTTAAAATGCATATCTGGGTTAACTGAAAGTTGAATTAAGAAATCTAAGTGTTTATTAAATGTCTGTCTATCTACTGGAGTTGCTGTGTTAAAACTTACTGCGTATGCTGTAACAGGGATATGCATTAAAGTGTGTATAGTTACCCCACAGAGACATGAAAATAGCAAAGAGGACAGTGGCTCCATTGTCAAACAGGTATGAAGCTCGGGCCAATGAGCACACCGAACTCAGACGCCAGTAGTCGCACACGCCATCACAAAGTGGACACATGGTGATGTTCAAGCTGTCATTACACGTCTCCTGACTTAAATACACATGTTAAAACAGCACATGCATAATAACATTAACACTGTGTGTCAGTAATACACTTTTGATAAGCACAAACAGATTTGAAGACTAATTAGTATCTACCCACCTTGGCACATTGGTATCCACAGTAAGTATGCCGTATAGGAAGACAATGATGCCCAGTACTGAAGGAGGGATGAGGAGCTGAGTATAAACACCCAGCCATGCAAAATACAACCCAATCTGTTCTCCAAAGTACTTCCTGTAAACAAAGGAGCAACGTGCAGGCTATACATTTTTGTAAAGTGGAAATGTGAAGAGCCAAGGACATATGCTATTTTAGACTCAAGCGGTGTTCAATTTAAAAACACAAGAAAAAACTGATCTCACCTGAGAAACATTAGAAACCTTAACGTTTACTTGGCACATCCATGAACTTTATTATTAATAGTAGAATTAGTACTTTTAGTTTAAAACTTTGACTTGGCATCTCATCTATAATAATAATAATAATGATAATGGCAAGCCTTAAACACCTATATTGTTTCTTAAAGATCAGTATTAGTGGCTGTAATGAACAATACACTAAAAGCTAAAGCTATAGCTAGAAATTCATAGCTCAGTACCTGATAAGATCTACAGGCTGGTATTTATGCATGACTCCATAGTTAGCCCATTCTTCATGGAGGAGCTGAAAGATGCACAAGAACATGACAGGAAAGTTTATAACAGTTAATAACTAAAATGTCAGATGCAATGTTTTCAGGCCTTTCATTATAAATGTCAGACCTGTGGACCTCACCCAGAGTGTTGATAATAAATAATCAAACTGTATTAAGATTTTGAAAGAACTCAAACTACTGGATCACATATAGATTTGTACATTGTACTATTTTTAAAATATGTTAGCGCCTAAGCGCTCTGAAGCTTGGTTAGCAACAGCAAAGATTTTATCCCTTAAATGAATGCATCACCTCCATCGACTTCATCAAGGATGTTCCAGAGGCACAAAACATTTTGTCAACACATGCTTATCCACATCCAGTTAGAGAAAACTCACCTGTCTATCATTTCTCTGATCTTTCCGTCCTCTCCTTGTGAATGACCCCTAAAACAGAAAAAGTGATCAGCTCTCTATAAGACACATAGTGGTTTACTTTAAATCATATTAAATCCACAGGATTGAGGTGAAGATGAGGTTTTTAGGAGTTGTACATTTTTTTGTTACTTATATACAGTAACTGAGCAGAACAAAAGCACTTCAAGCAGAGGTCTTCATTTTACTTACGTCATGCAGAGGGAAAGCAGCAACATAGACACCCCGAGCCAGTAAAGAGTTGATGCCTTACAACACAAGAAGGTAATGTAACACACAGGCAGTTTAGCTACGACTGTCAGCATGACTCTGAACAATATGAAACAGAAAAAAAGTAGATCTCACCGGTAGTTTGGCAAGAGTGTCTGCAAGTAGTACGTGAAATAATCTCAGCTACCTAGAAGCACACGTAACATAGTATAGAAATTTTAAGTGAGCTCATTTATATTTAAACTTTAGATTTCAGAATCTTTTTTTCATGACAAAAACTCCTGGACTCACTATTCTGCTCCGCGTCGCATTGTCAAACAGAGTCTCTGTTGACTTGATGTCATAGCTGTAGGGACAAAATAAATTAGGGTTAAAAATAAAGGCTGTTCTCAAAAGTTTTGCGAATGGCAAGTTCCTTTTTTGCGTGTTTCAGTGGCATACAAAGTTCTGAATTAGCTTTATATTAAAATATAATACCTACTGAATACCACTTTGATTTTTCAGTCACCAATAAAACTATGTGTGTCCAAAGCTAAGATTATCCTTATTATTCACCAGTAAGTGTGATCATCTATGTACTCACAGATGGAGTTTGTCTCTGATAAAAGGGTGTTTGAGGGTTTTAAAATTGACGCGTGTCTGGGAGTCCCTCTGGATGTCAAAATCAGGGACGTCCGGCTGAAACGGTGTGTTGATTTTAGTGGCAACAGAATCCCACATCCCAGCAATCCCTGTCCGTTTCCGCAATTCACATTTCTACAGAAAGACGACACACATGAAAAACATTTTGATCAAAGCTACTTGGTCATTTTCCACAGTTTTCCAAACTGCAAGTCCCCGAACCAAATTAAAAATCTCAAAAAAATGCTCAAAATGTACTACTGGTAAATAAAACTGGAATTTCACTGACCAAGATATGTTACTGACTGCGTGAAACTGCTGACCTTTTTTACCGCGACTTTGATCTTCTGCAGCTCCGCTTCTCGGCTCAGTATTGACCATGGGATGTGCAGTCGAATAAACCCCATGCCGTTTGACCTCTGCACATCAGCACACATATTGCCAGAGACTCATTAGAAATGTGAAGATGGCAAAAAATTACATTCATAACTAAAATATATGCTTCTCTAAACCTGTCAGGATGACACATTTGATTATATTTGATGAGGCTGTTTTGTAAGAAATCCCATTATCACAAATCCAGGACCACTCAATCCTGCAAAATATGGAAAACTGCAGATAACTGTTGGGACGCTTTCCTGCAAATTG
Organism: Haplochromis burtoni; assembly: GCF_018398535.1. Taxonomy (NCBI): domain Eukaryota; kingdom Metazoa; phylum Chordata; class Actinopteri; order Cichliformes; family Cichlidae; genus Haplochromis; species Haplochromis burtoni. Next base: position 509,966 of record NW_024582525.1, on the reverse strand, counting down.
CAATGATGTACCCAATTATCGGTTCTGATAATATGAAATGTGGTCAGTTACTGAGCTTCTTGAGCTCTGTCTTCCTGTCTGCCAAAGCAATTACTGCAGTGACCACATTGCTAGGCAGGTACAGCATCACAAGCTCAAACATCACCTCCCAGATATGGCTATGTTGTGCATTTACAGCAGTAAATCCGTAACAGCCTTTTTCACATGTATCCTGAGCCTCAATGGGGACAAGTAATGAATATTGTAAAACATAATAATGTTATTGCTAGCTTTAATAACAAAAAACCTTTCGATGTTATAGCTAAGACATGATCAAGCACACTATTCCTTTACATATAAATACTTACTAGTCGCAGCCAAATACATGTATGTGCCAGCCAGCACACGCTTCACAGTATTAACTCACTGTTTAATAAGGTCCTATAATCTGGCCTTTGGCTTCGCCCTTACAATCAATGCTCTTAATCCCCATGTAAAACAGCAGCCAATTTAACCTACGAGCTCTGCACAATCAAATAGACAGAAAGAAAAATCACACACTAAATGCATTTATGTGCAAAGACACAAATAGGATAGAAACAAACCTTTTGTACATTGTGTTCATGAAAAAATAAATCCGGCACTATTTTGTTGTTAGTTGTGTATTTTTTAACGTATTATTCAATCATACACCACTGAAATTAAGCATTCTATTGTGCAGACGAAGCTTCTAGCTTCAGCGGGCAGGCTTATGGTTTACCTGCTGGGCAGCTGTCCAATCATAGGATTTGTGGTCGAATCACTTAAGGGCAGTCCAAAGCTGTAAACAACAATATTCACTGTGAAAGCTCTGTAAAAGCACATACACACCTCCTTATCACGCTCAATCTGTAGCCCAGCCTCCAGCAGGCCTGCTTCAAACTCCTCCCTCATTAAAGCTTTTTCCTCCTCAGTAAGCTTAGACTCTTCCGCGTCTCCCGCATGAGCTCCCGGCTCCCCAGACTCTGCTTCCGCTTCCCATCGACCTTGTATCGGGATTGGCATTGGTATAGGTATCGGTAGACTCCCGTTAGATGAAAGGGAAAGACGCGACTTTGATGTTCTCCTTTTTTTGTATTTGTAGCAAAGCACGTAGTCCACTTTCCTCTTGCCATCAGCAAAAAAAAGCCCAGGGCCAAGCTCAATGCCAGACTCCTACCAAACCAGAAAACAAATATTATAATTTGGCTGAGTGATGAGATAAAGGCTGTGATTTTAGGGCAAATACTGTACTGGCAACGTGGCAACAGTTTAAATGTGACATCTCCAGAATAAGAAAGCAGAGCTGTAGGAGGAAAAGATGCGCTACAGACGTGGGATGTTAAAGCCAGCGTTCAGGTGCAACCATACCGGAGGTGGAGGCTCGTCATTGTCATCGAGGTTGACAGGGCCTCCATTTGCGGCGTCAAGTCCGAGCCCAGACAGTGATCGGGCCAATGAAATAAGCTTCTGTGAGTGAAAGGACGATGACTCACTCATTGCTGTGGTTAAGGGCATACATTCGTTTCCGTTTCATCCCTCTGTGGGCACATGAAAGAGAAAACAAGAGTTAAGTGTTGCCAAAGGCCTGCCAGGAGAATATTAATATATAACTTAATGCAACTGTTTTGTGCTCTCATTCCTGTAAGTAAAACTTACAAGTATAACTTATAAAGTGATGACATGTTATCTAACATTCATTAGATACCTCCTAATTAAAAGAACAAGGAAGCGAGTCAAGGTTTATTTTAATTTACCTTTAATTATTATGTTTTTTTTAAATGCCCATGTAATTATATATCAAGTCAAGAAGACTTTTTTTTGTCGACCTAACAATATACACTCATGTATACAATGGGATAAAAAATCATTATTGTATGGGAAAAAACAAATAATAAAACTGAGGCAAATGTTGTCTTCTCAGTCTTTTTGCAGAAAATATGAAATATTTCGACTGATCCTTAATTTAAGGTCAAATAATATATCTGAGAAAACAGTAGGGGCTCTTTCAGACTGACAGATAAACTCAAAGCCAAAATTAAGCTGTCTTGTCTCCCTTTTTTTTACTCAATTGAAGCTGTAGGCTCAGATTAAGCCCACACTGCAATCCAAGCAGCACAGGCTGCAATCTGTTGGGACAATTTGGTCGCTGAGCTCAGACTCTGGTGCTAAAGAATGAGGCGGCATCTCGAAAGACTGTGACTCGCACTCTCGTTATTGCTGTGAATCCCTTGAATTCACAGAAATAAAATATGGAGTCATTTCTTTGGCTTGACTTGGAACTCCACATTAACTTTTCAGCACAATGTAGACTTTTACACAGCTCTTTTTGAGGCTTTTGGAAGGTTTTTTTTTTAAGTCTTTTTAGAGCAGATCAGGTGAGGCATAGCAAAGAGCAACAAAGTCAGCTATAAGAGTTAGACATTGTGATCACCAACCCAGGACAGTGAGGTTTGTGGCCCATGTGAAACCAAAAGGCGAATTTGACTTTTGCTTTGAGCACGTTTGTGCATACTAATGCACTGAAACAGGATCAGAGCTCGTAAGATTAAATACGTCAATTTCACTTTCATTATTATTGTTTTCTTCGAGCTTCAGTTATTCAAAAGATGTAACAGTCTATTTAGTTTTTCTTAAACGTAAATTGAAAAAACAAACACATTTTATAATAAACTATGACTAATATTTTAACAGCGGCTTTACATTTCACTCTGCACAGCCAAGAACAGCATCATCCTTTCATCTCTGTCTGATGAATTCTCCTAAAAAAAAGTGTTTAATAAGTATAATGCTTTCTGTTTTTATTCCTCCCTTCTATCCCCTCACAGGAAAATGTTTGAAAAAACTAGCATTGCTGAACATAGTAGTACAAGATCACATGTCAAAAAAACTGACAAAAAAACAGTTACAGTCCATTTCGATGCAATATAATATTGTCCATGTGCTTTGAGATACTATTATATTTATGTTTCTGAAACTGATAAGAGGTTAAAACATGTCAAATCTGAAAAAATCTTTCTTTATTTAAAAACTTTTATGTTGTCACCAAAACATCTCAATATGTGTTTTGAAATCTTTATTCAGTCTGAGTGATTTTTTAAGCAATATGTAGTTTTTTCCCCCTGCATGATCAGTACAGTACATTTTCTTTATCACTATTTGTATATTGTCATATTTTTAATTATCATAGCATGTTTTTCAGTGTAATTTGCTTAGTTAGGGCTATAATTGATGGGCTACTGTATAAAGATGTACAATATAAAGAAAAAAAATTTTTACTCAGATGCTACGCTAAAAAAATGTTTTGGGGGTCAGGGGATCTTCTTCTGTTTTTTCTGGAGTTTTGGTTGCCAACTGATGATGTTTTGTTATAATTCCTTTCATCTGTTGACCAATTAGAGCTTCAGAAAAACAATGCCAGCTATTTCTTTTCCTGAAGGATTGAACACAACATTTTTAAAATAAAATTTTTTTAAATATTAAGATTACTTCTTGGAACCGAAAATGGTCACAATGTTTGCATCATGATTACACTTTGTATGTTGGTAAAATTGTATTAAAGTCCTACCAACCTAAAATACTAAGCCTCCAGATACACAATTACACTAACAGCCAACAAACCAGCATGAGTACAACAAAAACGGCAACAACTTCAACAGTCAATCCCCTTACACATATACACAAACATCCACGATAATCCCAGTTATCCAAGAGTCAGCAAACACAGCTTGACACACACTGGCAAGACATTGCAGGTAAAATTGCAGGTTACTTTCTTTTCTTCTGCATTTTTAGCACAAAGTAAACATTCAAAACAGATATTGATGTTCCTGTTTGACTACACATGGTCTATTGGACATTTATGATTGGTCTGTTTAATTATGTAATGTAGGTAGGGTGTTTTAGATTTCTCTCTAATAATTTTGCAAACGGGTCTGGTTTGTTGTTTTAATTTCATTTCCATTGGATGTTCCATATTTTGAGCCCTATTCAATTAGCTTATTAGTCATAGTGCCATTTCTTCTGTGGCTGAGATTCTTGCTAAAACTGTTCATATATAATAATATTTATGCACACTTTGCAGTTAACCGAATTAATCATGTCCCATTAACATACCACAGAGGTCCATCATTAATCTGCTGGAAATATTTAAGCCTGGAGCTTGGGTGCTGGACCACATCTAAAACTCCTTTCTGTGTGACAATTAAGATTTAGATTCACACAGTTCTCCTCTTTCCTCTTGTAGATCCTGAAACCTTCCCCACGCTTCTGTCATCATCTAAAGCCACCACTGACATCAGTTTCCCCCTCCCACAACACTCTTATAGATTTATGCCTCTTTCCAGCTATTAGGTCAAAACTAAGACCTCAGATCTAGAAAAACAAAAACAAAATACAACTGGATTAAAAAAAAATTGGTCAAGAAGTTCTCTTCTAAGAGAATATTATTCCCCCAAATTATCCTTTTTGGATTTCATCTTTTAATCAATAAATTAGCATCTTAATGATAGTGTGGTAATTGCCCCTGACTACTAATATTCTCCTCATGTTTTATTTATTTGAATATTTTTTACTGACTTTTATCCCCCAAGTCTGTTTTATGACGTATTTGTCCTCCTTTCCTGGTAACTTTAAAGCAGGCACCGGAGGAGTGACAACAGAATTGCGTGTGTCTCAGCATGGGGCTTATAGGCCTGTAAGCTTGCTGACAGCTCAACCCGAGACGCCGGGGGTCAGATGTACCTGCACACTAACTTTAATGTGGCGCTGCTCTAATACTGTCTCTCCTGAAGCACCCACCCATCGCTAATTTCAAAGAACCGCTTGTTACTTTCCAGCACAACAACAGCAAGGAGAGCTCAAAATGACTTGCATCAAACTTTCACTCGAGCCTACACAGTTCCCTCTAAGACTATCATTGAAGCCTAAATCTAAATCAGCATAAAAACATCGACAAGAGACGTCATCAAATTATCTAATTTTCATTTTGACTAATTAATCCCTGGGCAGTTGCTTTGGTGATTCGATAAATATGTTTAATTGGATGCTCGTTGGCGCAACAGTTGTGCGCACGCAGATGGTGGTTTGGGGGAAAAAACACAGTCTCAGCACACTGACACGCACCACTACATCCATCGGGGGATTTCAACAGTAGCAGTAGCTCAAGTCATGGGTATTGTAAACACTTGCAAATAAATGAGTGGTAAAGTCCAAATGACCCTTATAAATCGGACACCATAGGATATACCTGTATATGCCTGAGTGCTGGATAGCAAAATGATGCGCGCTTTTTTTAAAAAATTTGCACTTCCGATGAAAGAAAGCGAAAAGAGGACTCACCAGTACTCGCGGAGGATCAGGTCTTCGCCAGGGAGATGATTGACAAGACGCGCGATTTGCACAGCCTGAGGGGCTGAGATGGTGGACAATCCGCGCGCGCTCCCGCAACCCCTGGCTTATTGCGCGAGCACAAGACGGCTAATTCCCTGACCGTTCCATACTGAACGGAAGGAAGGTGTGAAGCATATTACTGGATACAAGAGGGGTGTGTGAGTGTAGCTGTGTGTGTGTTTGTAAGCTAAGAGGGAAAGGGTTTACAAGTGACCCTTGAAACTGAACCTCGGCTACCCTCTGTAGGCTCTGAGACGACACTGAAAAAAATGTCAAAAATTATATAATGCCATATGTAGTAGTGATAATACAAAATATTTTAAACAAAAAACGTATATTAGCACTTATTTTGACTTTAACTGTCCTGCTTCAACTACCTGCAGTGGAGATGTAAAAGGTCTTAAAAAAAGACATAAAAATTCATAGTGAATGTTTCCTGCTATTGAAAATAAAAGCAAAACTGGCTCCCTTGAGTACATTACATAGTGTTCTAAGCATTATTTATTGTAATACTTTTATTATTACTTCCTTGTTATACTGATGTGTAGTCAGTCACAGGAATTGTATGTATCATGTGTATTTTGGGGCAGTTTTTAAAGAGCAACGTATTGAAAAGCGGTTTTATTTTTGTATCCCACTGTCCAATCCTTCACTAGTTTCATGCAACTCAGTAAAGACACAGTAGCGCTGAATTAAATTGAATAAAAAAAAAACCCACCCAAGTGTAAAAGTTGCACTTTTTGAGCAACATGGTGTTTCTGGATTTGCACTTAATGTATATTAAACTTATTCTGCAACGCTGTGAAAGAGTAAATGTCACATGTTTATATACAAACATTTAACAAACAGTAGTTTTTATGAATACGTTTCAACAGAAATAATCAAATTACAACAACACACAAAAGGTGATGCTTACAGAAACAAGTAAGTTTGTTTTATTGCTATTTGTCAAGGTAGTTTTTTTTAATACTGCTACATTTTCTTGGATAAACACAAAAGCATCAACCTTTATAATCTCTGACTTCTATTCTTTTTCTTCCACTCTCTAGGTGCAGTGTCTGGACAGACAGTCGCATTTGGTTACAGACAGAATTGTGTGGTGGCTACGAGTGCCATTGGCACACATGACAGGAACGTTGAGAGGCTCTGTCTCTACCGCAGCACAGCAAACGCACTCCTGCTCCACAGCAGCCCTCTGCAGGGAGTACATGGACTTACTGCGACATTTGCCCTGACAGACAGAAAGACAGACAGATGGAAGGGTACACATAACAACAGGGAGACAGAAAGGACAGGATGGTGAGGGACAGTGTTACGATTTCACTCAAATTTGCAGGTTAATCCTACAGGGGAAAAGATTTAATCATTCTTAAATGTGTGTGTGTGTGTGTGTGTGTGTGCGTGTGTGTGTCTGTGTCTGTGTATCTTACCTCACAGTAGTACAGGTCTATCTGGTGCTCTGATTGGCAGTCATCCACCTTGATGTAGTCGAGCCTTCCCACTGTCTTTCGGCACTCTGGCTCTGTACCTTTACACCCACAC
>NW_024582525.1:500212-503016 GCF_018398535.1 Haplochromis burtoni | reverse complement strand
AAAGAATAGCAGCACTCCCATCATTTGGGAACACACACACACACACACACACACACACACACACACACACTATTGTTAAGATCCAAATAATTTAAAAAAAAAAAGATAATTTACTGCTCTTGCAAAGGGAACAGTTCAACTCACACATCTCACAGCAGGTTGTTCCAATTTGACTGACTTTTCCCTGGGAAAGTAAAAACAGGAGAGACAATGTTATCATACATTCCTGGGAGAAAAAGTATAGATAAGGGAATACTGTGCGCTCAATGAGAGCTTTACCCCTTGGTCTAAGCAAGCTTGGCGATTAAAAGACGGGCAGGCTGTCACTTTGGTCTGCAGCACAAGATTTCCTTCACTATTCAGACCACATGTATATGAGGTGCAACCATTCTCGCTCGTTGTATTGACCTGAAAGAACACGATTCATTCTTACAGTATGTAGCCGCGAACAGTACGACTGGCATGAAAGAGTATTATAAGCTATAGCACTGCATAGAATAGACAACAGAAGTTGTAGCGTGGTATCATCTTGTTTGCATAGGACTTACTTTCACACTGATGAGTTTTCCATCTGGTTGTTGAACGAAGCAGGCGGTGGGAGCACATCGACCACAGCAAGTACCTTCCTCCTTCTCCAGAGTGTACCCCTAAAAATGTGGAGGTTAGTTTTAAGTGTCCATTAATGTAAAAAGACATTGGGAGTTTACTACTGCAAATACAAAGACATAAGATACCTGGATTTTGTTTTCTAAATAAAAAACATCTTATTTACCTTTGTGAATAAAGTGAATCATGGAAAGATGATGTGGCTACAGTTTAATGATGAGCAGGGAAGGAATGCGAACAGACAATTAAGGAATGTGGATTTGTGATTGTATTAATCGGTTATGATGAGGATGAGAAATGACAAGAGTTAAAACAGACAAAATAATTTGAGGATGGCTACCATGGGGCAAGAGGGACAGCTTGTTTTCCTGCAGGACAGTTCATATTTCCTGATTGGACCATCCACTATCCTACACTGACAGCGTGTACACGCATCAACCATCAGCTGCTCCCCTGCCTGTACAAACACATATACAGTATATCAAAATAAAACATCATTTCCAAATGTCTTTTTTATACCAAGGCAGCTACTACTTCTCTGAATGACTTACCCCTATCAGCGTGTGGTTGAGAACACAGGCGTTCACAGGAGCTGCAGAGAGAAAAGCACAAATAATTTCCACAGTCGTTTGTTAAAAAGTAATTCAATCCCCAGTTTGTGTAAGGTCAGATCAGGATAACAATCTCTGGGATGACACCAGAGTCATCTGTTGGACATAAACTGCAACTGCAAGTTGTTATGAAAACACTGTGTGGATGATTTGACTGAAGGGAAAGTTAGATGAATGCAAGCTTGATGATTCATGCATCGCTTGCGAGCTAAAGGGCAGTTTCCTAACCCGGTGCACTGGATTGTCTGTGTGCCTCCTGAGTAAGTCTATGTGTGTATGTATGTGTGTTTACCACAGTGGCAGCGGGGGCAGCAGTCCTCGGTGTCACAGCGTAACTCAGTCCCCAGTGGGCAGGATGGAGTATCCGTAATCGAGCAGCTGACATTTGAAGCAGAGATGAACACCTCATCTCTGACTTTTATGCACTGATGTAAGACACATTTATTATCTGGAGACTTCCATCTGTCACCCACCTAAAGACGACACAGAGATGAGAATTAGATCGATAGAAAGATGAATGCCTTCTTATGTGAGGTAGTAATAAATTTATATGCAGCAGTGAAAAAATAAGACAACAAAAAATAAAGTGAAAGAAACGACAAAAAAATAAGACTTATTTTTTTGCAGTAGGGCAAATACTCCAAATACAGTGGCTTGCAAAAGTATTCGGCCCCCTTGAACTTACCCACATTTTGTCACATTACAGCCACAAACATGAATCAATTTCATTGGAATTCCATGTGAAAGACCAAAACAAAGTGGTGTACACGTGAGAAGTGGAACGAAAATCATACATCATTCCAAACATTTTTTACAAATAAATAACTGCAAAGTGGGGTGTGCGTAATTATTCAGCCCCCTTTGGTCTGGGTGCAGTCAGTTACCCATAGACATTGCCTGATGAGTGCTAATGACTAAACAGAGTGCACCTGTGTGTAATCTAATGTCAGTACAAATACAGCTGCTCTGTGACGGCCTCAGAGGTTGTCTAAGAGGATATTGGGAGCAACAACACCATGAAGTCCAAAGAACACACCAGACAGGTCAGGGATAAAGTTATTGAGAAATTTAAAGCAGGCTTAGGCTACAAAAAGATTTCCCAAGCCTTGAACATCCCACGGAGCACTGTTCAAGCGATCATTCAGAAATGGAGGGAGTATGGCACAACTGTAAACCTACCAAGACAAGGCCGTCCACCTAAACTCACAGGCCGAACAAGGAGAGCGCTGATCAGAAATGCAGCCAAGAGGCCCATGGTGACTCTGGACGAGCTGCAGAGATCTACAGCTCAGGTGGGGGAATCTGTCCATAGGATAGCTATTAGTCGTGCACTGCACAAAGTTGGCCTTTATGGAAGAGTGGCATGAAGAAAGCCATTGTTAACAGAAAACCATAAGAAGTCCCGTTTGCAGTTTGCCACAAGCCATGTGGGGGACACAGCAAACATGTGGAAGAAGGTGCTCTGGTCAGATGAGACCAAAATGGAACTTTTTGGCCAAAATGCAAAACGCCATGTGTGGCGGAAAACTAACATCACTCTGAACACACCATCCCCACTGTCAAATATGGTGGTGGCAGCATCATGCT
>NW_024582525.1:493182-500192 GCF_018398535.1 Haplochromis burtoni | reverse complement strand
TGCAAAAGACTTGAGACTGGGGCGGAGGTTCACCTTCCAGCAGGACAACGACCCTAAACATAAAGCCAGGGCAACAATGGAGTAGTTTAAAACAAAACATATCCATGTGTTAGAATGGCCCAGTCAAAGTCCAGATCTAAATCCAATCGAGAATCTGTGGCAAGATCTGAAAACTGCTGTTCACAAACACTGTCCATCTAATCTGACTGAGCTGGAGCTGTTTTGCGAAGAAGAATGGGCAAGGATTTCAGTTGCTACATGTGCAAAGCTGGTAGAGACATACCCTAAAAGACTGGCAGCTGTAATTGCAGCAAAAGTATTGACTCAGGGGGCTGAATAATTACGCACACCCCACTTTGCAGTTATTCATTTGTAAAAAAATGTTTGGAATCATGTATGATTTTCGTTCCACTTCTCACGTGTGCACCACTTTGTGTTGGTCTTTCACGTGGAATTCCAATAAAATTGATTCATGTTTGTGGCTGTGATGTGACAAAATGTGGAAAAGTTCAAGGGGGCCGAATACTTTTGCAAGCCATTGTAGCATTAATGAATAACATGTACACTAGGTTTGATAGTGGTACAAAAAGGAGACATGTTGTACGGCTTTATAGAGAATAGCAGGATGGATTTCCTGAAGCATTCTTTATGGCAGTCAGCTTTAATAAGTCCGGTGGAGAAGGAGCTCTGCTGGCTCTCTAGTGGACTGGAGTTGGTGCAATGGGTTGTCAGTGATGGAGAGCAGTTTGCTGAGTGACCTCTTGTCCCTCACTGACTCAAACACTTTGAGATTCATAATTATGCAGCAATAATTATTTGCACATATCCTTCAGGCATGTCTGATTTCTACACACACATACTTGTCTAAGCTTTCCACTGATAAGTGTGTCCCCTCGCATCTCTCCCCCTGACTCCACACAGCTGGTTGGTGTGCACTTTCCACAGCACTCTCCTTCTGATGAAGTGTATGTTGAGCCCTGAAATACATATTAAATATATATAGGAATGTATCACTTTAGAAGCACAAGCTAAATATGCGTCTTTGGTGTCTCTGTGAATCTCACCAGAGGACAGGCCCGGTCACAAACAGGCGGTTTGCACTGTGCAACATGGAGAGACGTGTCTTTGTCCTGCAGCTCGGTGCAGATACACTTCTCACAACCTTGCTCCCATTCACTCCCCACTGAGTGAACCACTCCACCAACCACACACACCTAGAGACACAGAGGACATAAAGCTTGCAGGACAAACAACAAACATATTGCACTCAGATTTGAATCCAAAAATACACTCACCTTGTCTGGCAGGCAGTTGGTTTCTGTGCACCCACAATCGTTGGTAGTGGAGGACGTGATGAACCCAGTGGGACAGGTGTGGGTGGAGTTTTGGCAGCTGCAGTCACATTCAAACACGTCGCAGCACTTTGTCTTTCTCACCGACAGATGGCGATGTGGTGTACAATTGGGGGGAGCTTGAAGAGGACACTCTTCCTTTTTGCACACTGAGACAGAAAAAGAGGTGAATACGGCTGTGTCAACATGCGCTCTGTTTCATGATTATGTGTGTGTTTACCTGTGGGGCCGGAGCATCATAGAGAATGTATTAATGACTTACCACACTCGTGTATAGGCTGACATTCCCCGGGGTTTTTCAGGACCACAGTCTGACCGTCCTCACAGCGGGGAACCTCAGGCAGGTCACAGCTCACTAGATCACAAACTGGAAAGTGACAGCATGGCTCAGTGTGTTGCAAGTTGGACACATGATATACATTTGGTAACACTATCCAACAAAGTATAAAAAAAATGAGGATAGATACTGGGGAATGAATTAGGAGTAACTATGTTATTAGTTATTAGGAGTTAAAGTTGAGCTATTTGGACCATAATAATTTAATAACTACACTGAGTGACTGACCACGCAGTATAGTAAAGCTGCTCCTTGTTGCAAATAGAGACTATCCTTTTTTACATACCACACTCATACTCTGGGCAGCACTTGGACTCTGTCTTCTTTCTGAGGACCTCACAAGGTCCACACACTGGAGCTACAAACAGACACACATGATTCATTTAAAAAGATGGCAGTTTTTCTTCTTCTTCTTCTTTAGTAACACTACAAAAGCAGACGCAAAGAGCATAATGAGGAGCAAAAGAAGGGTTTCTGACTTCTGACATCGTTGCAGGGCCGGTCAGTGCAGTTGATCCGTTGCTGATCCAAACACATGCAAATCAAACATGGGTTCTCTTCTGGTACCCAACTCTGCATATACTGTACAAACACAGACAAAACCAGGCTCGTGTTGTGAAGTTGGTCATATTAGAAATAAACACTAGAGGGCAATCAAATCACATTTTAGTCTCTAACCTGTTCTCTAAGTGTTTGCCTGATAGTATTCCAACAGCATATGTGTTTATTTATTTTAACTAAGAACTTGATTTTGCGTCACTGCTTCCTAACAGATTCAGTCACACTTTTCTTGTTTTGTGCCTCACCGTGTATGTGTGCCCATGATGGTCAACACACTGTCCACATGCTTCTGGTGGTATACACCGTCCCTGATTCAAAACTGTGCCTTCAGCACAGAAACAGCCTTCAGTCGGCGTGTCCATACAGGATGACTCGTTACTCCTAGCAACCGACCAGTCGCCTGGCAACGACTGTATGCTACCACAGTCCTCCACGCAACCTGTCCGACATGCATCATACTCCATGGAACTCGGGCACTGTAACGCTGCAACACAGAACAGTGTTAAGTTTAGATCTAGGCTCAGGTGTTAAAATGTTTTCACTGGAGTAGAAGATAAACTCATCTGCAAATCAGAAAATTACTCACGGCAGAGGTGAGGGCTCCTCCAGTCCACACACACACCTCTTTGTCTACAGAGGCGTGCATAGGCTGAAATGAGCTCGCACACATCTGACTCCTCACATGCCTGCTCTTCACACTTGGTGAGGAAAACCTGAACGGGAATATATGCATGGCATGGTTCGAACACCTCGGAACGTAGAGCTTGACATCCCATCGCCGCTCCAGATGCACACACCGCCCTCCGTCTTGGCAGGCACACACCGTGCTCTACAGCTACAGTCCAGTCTAAGATGAAAGCTGGTTGGTCGGTGGTCGAGGTGCCATTGCGTAAAGAAAGGACATTCAACTTCTCCTCCCCACAGCCACCTGATAAAACAATATTTGGGGCAGTTATCAGAATAAAAAGACAAATACAGAAAGCCACTGGGTGAGACATGCTGACTTTTGTCATATATTTGGCAAATGTGGGCTCTTAATATAAGTTACCGCAAAGTCCAGCAGTGTGCCCCGTCGTAGTGGAGCTGAGTAATGTGATGGTAAACTCATTGCTCTGAGGCGTGAAACTCAGAACGTAGCCATGATCCGATTTCAGCTGCAGCATCACTCCGCCATAACGCACCAGCTCAATGCCAGAGTGCCGCCACGGCAGTGCAAGCTCTTCCTCTCCAATCATGGCCTGCTCAAATAAACATATGCAAAATAAATGAGCAAATCCTTACAGTTAATGCAGACTTCTTAAACATAACATATATCATATATCTTACCGTCATGTCATCCTTCAGCAGCACCCTATATGAGCCATGGATCACCTCCATGGCTTTCATGCAGACTTGGTGGTAGTTTGCCGAGTCTTGGCAAGGTCCAGTGTGGAGTTTGACCTCTGACCCTTCACTGGAGCCTCTGCTGACAGTGAGAAGTGTATAGGAGCACAAACCCTCCCCATCCAGCCTAAGTGCCAGGCCATCAAACCTCACTACATGGTTGGTGGAGCTGCCCATACACATGCCTGTCAATACATTTGAGGCAGGAGGGAAAACATGTGTTTGTACAGGAGCCAGAATCTTGTGCTCTATTAACAGTTAGTATAAATAGAAAGGAATGTTAGCTCCCGGCATTCATTGTTAACAGCAAGTACACAAATAGTCCACACTTTTATATAGATGGACTAGACCTAAGAGGCTATTGGATCCTTTGGATGTACGTACAAGGGCATTCCCAGTGGCAGTTGCAAGTCTCCTGGACTTTAACAGGTGGCATGTTGTTTCTGCAGGCTGGAGGCTCCAATCTGTCACAGCTGACTTTGTGATTCTGTACTGTCACCGCCCCACTGGGGTGGCAGAGGAGGGAGTGACAGCCATCCTCCAGCAGCCATGACTCACCAGGCTAAGGCATGTAGAGAGAGATGCACAGTTTGCTAAAAGTAAATCTTGTAAAAGGTTACATTAATGTTGTATCTAGCAGACAGTACTCACCTTTCTCTCATTTCCATTATCATCAACACACACTCCTGGTGGACCAGCTAAAAAAAATACATACAATTTTAAAATAAATAAAATATATATAACAGAGCACATAACATTTCCATTACTGTCAATTTCTATCATCGCTATGTAATGAAGATTTACTGTATGTGGTCTGTCTGTAAGCACCTCTGCAGATTCTCTCTGGGTAACTCCTGTCCAGAGTCAGCAACATCAGTAACTGATCCATGCTGTTCAGATGGAGAGTGTTGTCTTGGTTGCCCTGGTGACCAAGCACTCCAAGTTCACTCTTGTCATAGTCTGGTCCAATCCCAATTGGGAACACTGATACACCTGAGGGAAGACAATCTTATCAGTGAAGCTACACCGCAGCTATGACAGAGAAAGATGAAGGATGGAAACATACCAACTGAAGTTTTTACTGAGGAATCCAGTGTGTTAATGATGATTTAATTACCTGCTGCCAGTGCCTCATTAGCTGCTTCCCCAACATCATCAGTTGATTTGTCCATCACCAGCATCACCACAGCCTTGGCTACACCAACTCTTCCACCACTGATTGGTGAGATCGATGTCTGCACAGCAAATCTCAATGCAGACCCTGCAAAAAGTGAGAAAAATGACTGCATGTGATTGTGCATCTGTCTAAATATGTGTGCATATTAGTTTAAGCAAGCTCCTTTACCTAGTTTAGGGGCTGCAGGAGTCCTTGTAGTAATTCTCTCCACCATCCTCAGGAGGTCTGATTTGCTCTGTTGATCACTCCATAGGAATTCTGCTGTGTTGGTGTCTCCATACTGCACAACACTCACAAGAGTGCCACTCAGCCCTGCACACATACAAACACAGAACTCACTGTAGAAAGGTGCTTCTTTAATAATTTAAACATGAGTAATATTGTTCTTTCAAGGTCAATAATGCTAAAAAATATATATATGATTTGATCTAACACGAATAAACTAAAGCAATTTAGTAACTGTATTGTTCTCATGGAAATCTGGTAAATATCAGTTGGGGAAAAAGACATACTTCAATATTTTTCTTAGAGCCTATTTGGCCCTTAAACATGCTGCATTTCTGAAGAAAAACCCCCCTGCTAAAAACAGTGATTGCAAACTAAATTAATAACAACACACCAGTGAGAAAAATCTGCATATAAGAGCTGCATCACACCTACCTATGTCAGCATTACTGATAAAAGCTTTAACAAATGTCTTCATGTCCTCAAGCTGCCCTCCAGACTTCAGCAGGAACAGCACATCCAGAGGCTTCTTACACGGCACTGTGCAAATATAAGACTCCAAGTTAATATAGACTAAGAAATCCCTGAGGACTGTTTGATGAGAATAAACATTTCTGTTATGGTACCTGAGACTGGCAAGCTGGCATGTGTTGGGACAACTAGTGGTGGCAGTGTTGGTGAGCGGGGTCTGACTGTGGTGCGTGTGATGTTGACTATGCGGTGGACCACGCTAGACAGATGGCTGTAGTCCTCCACCATTAATGGACGCTGAGGAAAACTGAACTGAATCAAGTCCATTTCTTGTATCTTTGGTCCAACACCAATGGGATACACATGAGTCTGGACGCTGGTAGAAGGTGGGCGTGTTACTGTGTCAGTTGGTGGGTTTTCTGTCACAAGGAAAACCAGCTGAGGTGGGGTTGGACGAAGAGAAGGCTGGACCGTAGCCATTTCTTGAAAAGTGGTAGTGATAGCTGCTCCAGTGTTTGTCTTACTACCACCCCTCCAACGAACCTCCCTCAGGCGTTCCAGCAGGCGGGTTCTGTGCTGCCTTATCTCCCACCGACTGATCTCCACAGTGACTGTCACTGAGTATTGGATCACAGTGATGCGAATCAACTCCTCCTCCTCTGTCAGTTTTGTGATAACTTCCTCCAGGAAGAGGAGCGACTTGTTAAAGTTTATTTCACCAACAGCATCAGAGCCTTCTATGATAAATGTTACATCTTTGGTTGGAGAAAGAACAGATGGCGATGTGGTAGTGGGCGATAGGCCAGACGGTGCTGTAGCTTCAGGAGTGTTGGGGAGGCGCCGTGTGGGTTTTGTCTCCAGATGAAGAACTGGGGAAGTGGTGGTCGTGGTCTTTTGGGGTTTACCCACTGTGGTCTTTGGTGCTGGAGGTTTCACCACCTCAGGCTCCATTCCTAAGGTGCAGAGGTAATCTGTCAGCTCCAGCAGCCGATCAGGCAGCTCACCTGTGCTGCTCAGCACATAGGCCCTGTTATCAGGATTGGCCTTGGAGATTTCAGTAATTTGTGACATATCTACCCCAGGACCCAGTGCCACTGTCAGGGTGGTGATGGCCTTCTTTCGGAGCATCTTTACAATGGAACGGATAGGGCGAGGGTTGGGACTAGCAGCCAAGATAATGGCAATGCGGCCGGCGTTCTCACGCTTGTTCTTGTCATAGATGTTGATAGCCAGATATTTGACGGCCTCATCCATGAAAGCGGCATCTCCTCCTGTGTAATGAAGCTCACGCACAGTCTTCTTAAATATCCACTTCTGAACCTAGAGGCATAAGAGAGGGAGGAAAAATAGTAGATCAAGTATTCACATGTAGACTTTTACTATGAATCAGTTTCAGTGAGCCAAAAAAGCTGCTTTTTACCAAGCTTGATTAGTCATCAGCATTATTCAATGCATCCACTTGCTTCCTGTTGCATTTTAGTTTCCACTATTTTGCTGAATTTAA
>NW_024582525.1:487075-493093 GCF_018398535.1 Haplochromis burtoni | reverse complement strand
CTGCTTTTTACCAAGCTTGATTAGTCATCAGCATTATTCAATGCATCCACTTGCTTCCTGTTGCATTTTAGTTTCCACTATTTTGCTGAATTTAAATAGCTGTATATACAAATTTATGTTTTTTTAGTGTATTAACTCTGACTGGATTGATTACAGCAGAAATAACACTTTAAAATCTTTTTCATTCTTATTTTACTCAAACATGAATTACTGATAGTTAGAACACCAACACAAACATGTGTATCACATGTTTCTGTATCAAAGCAACCAAAACTCATGAACACACCAAAATTAAACTCCTTACAGACAGATTTTGCAGATATTCCATATTTTGTGCAAAAATACCCACTTGCTGAGTCACACACGCGTGCAGTGTTTAACTACCTGCAGATCATATGTTTTGACTCCAGAGTGGTAGAGTAGCACTGTTGCTCGAGTGTGAGCTGAGCCCATGCGGAATCGTTCAACCACCCCAAGTATGAACTGTTTTGCAGCCTCAAATTCATCTTCAGTCAGAGCTTCTGATCCATCCAGTAAGAATGCTAGGTCCATGGCACGGTCACACGTGCCCTCAGGCATCAACGTGGTGAAGGGAATTGTTGTGAAGGTGCCATAGGTGGGCGTCGGTGTGGGAGTTGTGAACATGGTGGAGGAGGCACACGCTTCACAGCTTAATGTGTTGTTGTCACAATGACTATAGTAAAGAAACAACAAAGCATCATGAAATATAATTGCAAAGCATTCATCACCAAACATTTGGTTACCAGGGTAACCTCGGTTCTATGTAAGCCAAGCCTGGTGAGAAGCAGAAAACCGAAATATTCAAACTCATAAGGAAATGTTGTGATGAAGTATTACCATATCCTGCACTGGTCGGGATCATTGTGATTCAGGATGACCTTGTTCCCATGGGAGATTCTTTGACCCTCATGCATACACACCTGACAATGAGAGGGTTCAACACATCGCATGGCCACCTCATCCAGGAGTTGTCCTAACAACATCAAAGTCAGTGTAAAAATCCCCACAATATATTTTTGTCCAGTTACATTCGTGCGATATATAAATCCTGAAAGCATTCATTTAGTGTTTGTTGATACCTGGAGGGCAGTAGGCATGGCAGCCTTCCACACATGTGAGCGAACACTGGAGGGGATCTGGATGTTGGCAGGTGACTGGACAGGCAGGACCACAGGTATTGTATCTCCACTGACATAACTCCTCCCCTACACCTGGGATTCTAGGATTCAGCTCCTCACAGCTCAGTGCTAAGGAATCAGAACATTGTAGCATGCACTTTTCAGTCACTTCACTTAGCTACAAAAAAATAACTTTATTATTATAAAGATAACTTTTATAATAATTGTGATATTAGACTACTGATAAAAATGTGCAATCTGCATTCTGATATTCTGAGTAAAATCATGACTTTTAGCACAAAAAACTAGATGCGACTAGATGGGACTTCAATTATTTTTGTTAGTTTGGTCAAGCAGTTATGACTTGTGTTTTTTATATCATAATGAATTCTTCATACTCACGGCAAAGATCATTTGATCTCCAGTTGACGAATACACCACTCTCTGAGCAAGCCTGTGCATAGGCGGCAATAACATCACAGAAACACTGGCAGTCACCCACTGATGGGCACGAGCATGCTGCCTCCACACACATCTCTACATAAGGCTCTGCATCCACCTACAAACACACAGGCAGAGGTAGAGGGTAAAGAGTATAAACTCGTCAAAGCATCTCACTTGATCAGTTAAAGTTTGCCTGTAATTGCTCACCTGACTGTTGCATTCTTTAAAGAGGGAACCAGTGAGGATACGGCACGACTGCTCCACTGTTACCAGTTTGACAATGTTGTCGGTGCAAGGAGCAGGTATCTACACACATAAAATAAAAACAGCAAATTGGTGCGACATAGTTTATCTCTTTGTGAATTTATTGTAGAATGTCTCTATCTATTCTGTGCCAGTGCACTACTGAAATATATGCAAAGAACTGCAATCGTCACCATACTTGACTTCATTGTAATAACATAAAAAATGTATGCGAATGATTCATTTTAGTTTTACACTACTGTGAGTTGGTCGCCTGCAGAGATTTTCAAGTAGATCAGTCACTGTGATCTCAATATATTTCTAATGTTTCTCGGTGGGATATAATGAATAACGCTGACAATGAAAGAAATCTAATTTTCAGCCCTGTAAGCCCACAAACAGTCCTGGTGAAGTACAATGCTCAGAGATAGATCTAAATATTAGAAATCATCTGATATAGGATTTTTAAGCTACTGATAGTGACATATTTTTTCTTTTAGACACACAAAACATCAGCAGATTTTCCTAACATTAGTTATGAGTAGAGAGAAAATATAAATTTTTCCATTCAGCAAGCCAGCCCTTTAAGTCTAGACTTTACCTTTGTGAGATCAGCACAGCTGGGAATGACCTTCCAGGAGTTCCCAAAATGTGAAGAATCCACCTCTAGCTGGTGGTTACTGCTCATCAAGTCGTTGTTTACATTCCCATCAAAGTTACCACACAAGCCGCACACCCGACCCTACACGCAATAATATTTAATATTTTATATTATGACTAAAATGAAAAAGATTCAAGCGGTCACAATTAGTCATAATACATCAGTACCCTGTATTCAGGTGAGATGTGAACCAGGAGGCGGGTTCCCATATCCCAGCTGAGGGAAATGTGTTTCCCCAGCTGCAGAGTGTAAAAGTGACCAGATCGGACAATCTCCACCTGTGAGCCCTGCGGCACCGGCCTCTTCATCTTCACCTGAAAGACAGAAAGGTCATCATTACAGGTGCATTTGGGATACTGAGAGGTCAAGTCTCAAAAGCTTACAACTTGACTAAGTTCGTTTGCAGAGTGTCTAAGTAAAGCAGGACACAAGTTATAAATGTACTTGTGTCCTGCTTTACATTACACTAAAAAAACTTTTAGTTGAATCTAACTGCTGAAATATACAAAACAGTTTGTGGTTTTGCATCAAACTGCACGTTTCTACTGTACTTGAGCACTCAAGGGTCTTTAGACAACATGTCTCATTCACACAAGCACCTTGTTTTTTTGTGTTTAAGTGCTTTGTATACTGTATACATATATACTGGAGCAGCCAGAGCTCAAATCACCAGTCTTCCGATTTGCTGATGACCTGCTGTACCTCTTGAGCCACAGCCTGTCATGATTAGGCTGTGTGCAGGCAGGATGAGGACCCAAACTCAGGGGAAAACAGGACTGAACTCAAAATACAGCTTTATTGCTGACAGAAGATAAAGGCGATACAAAATAATATGAAACTAAACTGGGAAGTCATAAAGGAACTGACTCACGAGGAGACACACGGGGGGGCACACAGTCATGACGGAGAACGCGACACTGAACTGAACTGGGACGCAACATGACACATACTGACGATAGACTGTCAAAGTAAAACAGGAAGTACACAGAGGTTCAGACGGGAAGAGAGAGAGAGCACGGACATAACGGGCTGGGGAAAACATGGAATAAAACACAAGGAGGGGAAACGAGGGTTCACAGATACACAGAGGGGAACACAGGGGGTAATCTTAACAGAACAACCTAGGAACCAAGGCATAAATAAAGAACAAAATACAAAACACACGAAAACTAAGAATACTGGGCCAACATGGCCCAGGACCATGACACAGCCTCCACTAATAATTGTACTGTTGAAATGCCTAAATTATAAATATAATGTTTAAAAGCCAAACATCTAGAATAAATTTTGTGAATGAATGAATATCAGTGTTTAGATAAATATTCAAGTAAGTTAACGTTAACAACATATTTGGTTAATAGCCTCTCTCGAGAGTAAAGACATTATTTCAAGTTTTACACTTTTTTACATGTTACAAGATTATAAATCCATTTGGACTTTGCACTAATACAACAAATCACTTAATAAGTTGCATGTGTTGATGTGAATCAGTATAAATGAATGTTTGTGTGTTACCTCTCCATGCTGCATTATTATTAACCCTCCCTGGTAGAAGATTGTGACAGCTTTTGCACAGCGGTGTCCCACAATTCCACAGGCCTCGTTTTCCACCAGCACCCTGAAGGAACCGTCTTCCCCACTACACATATCCTATTGATATGTGCAAGTAGAGAAAGATAGGACAGGACCTGATTAACAAAGAGTGCATGTACTTCATAGTCTGCAGTTCACTTTGGCGCCCTTTTTGGAAGTCCTTCTCAGTCTCTTACCTGGACTAGAACATACTGGCAGAGGCCAGGGAAAGAGTACTTTAAGCCATCAAAAGTGATGTAATGCCCTTCCCCCACGGTGCGGCACACACCATCACACACTTTCTCCGTGCATTGCCACTTTCTGTTCTTGCACACACTGCAAAACAGGACACCTGCTAAGCAAACACAGTAGAGGTATTTCCTTTAATGGACAAATATATTAACAAGCATTTTACCAGGTGTTGCAATCCACAGAGATGGTCTGTCCTGTTGCATATGGCCTGTTGTTATGGTAACAGGGACACTGCTCCGGTGTAATGCATTCTCTGCGGTGACGTACCTGAAATCAGCTTGATTAATCAATCAAATCACTTTATATGTTCACTTTGTTACTTACAGCATGCACACAACATAACAAACCCCCTACAGTGCCAGGTGGACAGAGGCAGCCTGGGATGCAGGCAAGACTGACACAAGGCAGATCCAGATTTTGGCAGGTTCTTGCACACTCCAGACCCTTTTCTCCTGCATTACACTCTGCGCGAATGAGCGGAGGAGGGCACTGTGTTGACCGACGCTCTGGATACATAAAAAAACGAATTAATTTAAAAAACAACAACAATCAAGCAAGCTTCATGACAAAAATCAAACATTTGCCCGAGACACACTGATCAAGTTGTTCAGGGTTCAACTGTCAAATGAGAACTATTAATGAGAACTGCTTGTTTTTTACAAGCCATTATCATGAAAAAGGTTCAGGAACTAAAACACTCAGTTATACCTCTGGATGGTGCTGGGTCATCATCATAGAAGAGGTCAGAGAGCAATGAAGACGTTTCAGTGGAGCTACACCGCATGGAGCCCTTCTCACAGTAGCTGCACTCATAAGCAAAGACAAGATGGCAAAAATGATAAAACAGTAAACCACAGCAGCTGTTTAGAGTTTAAAGTTCTGCATAAGCATGCATAGTCACTGACCAAATACTGTTGTGATCTGCATAGACATCATCAGGCTGGTAGAGTTGTCCATCATGCAGGCAGGTGCACTGGTCAGCCATCACACATTCACCTGAGGAACTCAGGTACTTCCCAGTGGGACAGAAACAGCCCTCCTCACACACCCTCTCCCCCTCACAGCCAGCCTCAGCGCCAGACAGAGAACCACAAGTCCGGTCACACACACTCCCACATGCCTCATACACCTGTCCTCCTGTGCACTCCAGCGCTGTGAACACCATATCAGGGAGGATTAGTCATTTATTCTCACTAACCCATTAGAGATATTGCACTATTGAACTGTGCAGCACTAATACACAAACCGGGTCTGAATGGAAACATTATCAGAAAATAAATAGCACTCTCACGTAATCCACAAAAATCTGAAACTTAGTGGTGAAAAACAATGTCATATTTAGTTCTTAAATGATCATAATAACCACAAAAATATATCAGAAGAAAGAAATGGCACCATTTGAGGAAAGAAACATTTTGCCAACATGGGGGAGGATATATTCTGCTTGCTGTAGCAGACAGTGGCACAGGAAACATTGCACAGGAAGAGGAAGAATAGTTTCCAGTAAAATTCTGCAAATTCAGTCAAGAAACCAAAACTTAAAAAAAAAACATGATGTCTACAATAAGACAGTAATCCAAAGCAGTCTTCAAATTCTCAAGAGTCTCAAGATTTTAGGGTGACCCTAACATTAACATAAATGAAAACCATAGATCCTGCAGAGGACATGCTTGTAAAATTATCTAAAAATATTACTGAAAATGAAAT
>NW_024582525.1:474821-487055 GCF_018398535.1 Haplochromis burtoni | reverse complement strand
ATTACTGAAAATGAAATGATCTATAAAAAAAATGCATACAAAATGATTCTAAATAAACCACAGAAAGAGCCAGAAAGAGAGAGAGAGAGAGAGAGATAGAGAGAGAGAGAGAGAGAGAGTGTGTGTGTGTGTGTGTGTGTGTGAGTGAGTGAGTGATCAACTGTAAATAGGTCCAATGTAAAAGTTACCACAGAGCGAAGGAGACCTCCAGTTGAGCAGCACTCCTCTTGCTGAGCAGGCAGCTGCATAGGCGGACAAAGCCGAGCAGAGGCACTCCTCACCGTCCCCACACGCACACACATCATAACGACAGAACTGCTGGAACGGACCCGGATTCACCAGAAAGTGGCACGGACTGAACACGTCTGACATCATCACTGCACACGCCTCTTCTGCAAAGCGCACTGGTATCGAGGTATCGTAAGATTAGTGTTAAGTCATTACTGGAGTGATGTCTGTCTGTGTGGGTGTATATACCTCTTTTCGGGTTAACGGCACATGGATCAGTTTCAAATTTCTGAGTGGATTCACAGTCTCCATTGATCCTCCAAGCCTGGCCAAAAGAGTGAGGACTAGCCTCAACCAGCCCAGAACCAGTCAAAAAATCATCACCTTGGTTACCATTGTAGTTACCACACAGTCCACAGGTCCGGCCCGCCCATTGTGGACCCAGCTGTGGAGGCAGACAGAATTCAAGATAGTTTTTATCCCCATCTTTTCATACAGGGGTTATTGAAAGGAAACATCTTTAAGATATACAACTTCTTCAACCTTTAAAAGCACACGGCCCCGCCCATCCCAGTCCAGACGAAAGTCCTCACCAAACTTTACACGTACTGAAGACTGAACAGATCTCTGGATATGTAAACGGCCTGTAAAATGACACACATAGTTAACTGGCTGGTTAAAATCAGTTAATATTAATGAACCACTCACGCAAGTACTTAGCAGAGCTGTGCTGTTAGAGCTAATGTGTTGCCATTCTGAAATCTGTCAGAGTGCTTCTCTCATATATGGATAACCATCTTACAGGTATATTTACTTAACTTATATGCATAAAAGGTCATTTAAATGCACTTTAAAGTAGCATACCGTTATGCATTGGGGTCTGGATGTTCATGCTGTTGACAGAAACAATTCCTCCATGCTTCAGCTTGACTGTCAAGTCCTCCAGAGAGGGCAGACTGAGAGTCACTGAGCGTGTGCACACAGCATCCTGATCATCAGCGCACTGAAAGATAAAAAGCAACCTAAATGCTGTAAATGATGAAAAGCCGGCAACACGGGAGTGACAGAACGCTGACAGGGTCATTCTAGTAAGTAAGTAAGTAAACTTTATTTATTAAGCGCTTTTCGCAGACAGGCAATCACAAAGCGCTGTACACAAATAAACAATAAAATCAATAGACATTCTTTGTGTAATTGTGTAGTTAGTGCAAGAACAAATTCCAAATTCCAAATTTATATTATATTTTGCATTGAAAACCAAAGCTCACTTTTACCTGTACATTTTCAATTATGATAGAAAACTCATTTTGTGAGCAGTCCTTTGCCAGCAGATACTGGCAGTGGCCAGCAAAAGTGAAGAACTTGTTGTCAAAGCTCTTGAAGTGAGACTGGCCAACAACCAAGCATTCACCTACACACCAACAACAAGGATATGACTTTAGAAATGAGGACTTTATTTCCCAAACGAAAGTATTAGTGAGTGTGTATTATTGTTCATCTCTCTCACCAGGACAGCCTTCATTGGTGCATTCCCATGAACCGTGACGACACACACTGCACAAAAGAGACATTTGTTTGAAGGAAGCATATTTTCTATGTAACTATTTCTGTGTATTTGCGCCTGCACTGCTTTCTCACCAGGTGTTGCAGTCCTGAGAGACCGTGGCTCCTGGTGGGAAATGTTTTCCCATGTGCGCACAGGAACACTGGGATACCTCAACACAGCGATTACCATCCAAAACCTTGCCAGCTGAAACACACATGCATGCCATGTTACTACTAGAAACAGTAAGACGGAGACAGGAGAGAGATATCGTGAGCGAGGGGTTACCAGGACACGTGCAGCCATCAACACACTCTTCCTTGCAGACCTCCTGGATGTTGAGGCTATGGCAGGTTGTAGAGCAAGACTTGGTGCATTCACTGTACTGCATGCCAATTGGACATTTGGGGACTTGACACAAAAGAAAAGCATATATAAATAATGCAGTCATGTTATAACCTGCTGTTAATTTTATAGAACTAATAAACTAATAAACTCACAGCACTGGCTTTCCTGCGACCAGCCGTGAAGAAGTATCCCATGAGCGTGGCATGTGCGAGCATACTCCAGCAGGATTGGACAGTAACAATCTTCGGGCCCTGTCTGATCACAGTGACAGGCCTCCTCCTGACACAGCAGCAGGAATGGTTCGGGAGAGACCAAGTGGGCGCAGTGGAGAAACACACTAGAGGTCTGCAACACGCTGCAGCTGGACAAAATCTACACATAAGCACAAACAGGCAGAAAATAAGTTGTTTGCCTCTTTTTAGGTCTAACAACCTGTGCAGCTGAATAAATGGGGAATAGAAACCATGTCTGAAACTTCATCAGAAAAAATGTTAAATGCCAAAAAAAGAGGAAGAGTGGATTAACATCTGGTGGGTGAAAATTGTGAAAATGGCAATACCATAATGATAGAAACTGAGATTTTGAATAAAAGTGAAAGAATACATATTCATTAGTTTTGCAGTGAACTGAAGGAGATGCTGATAGGATCCTGTGGTTTCACACTAACATGAAATTTGTACAGTTTTCTCACATGTGGGTGTTTCAGATGTGCAAAATGTTCTTTCGAAATCCAACTGTTTTTATTTCGTATCTGCTCACCCACAAAGAATGCACAGGCTACAGAGTTGCAATCACACCTGTCAGATCTGTCCGCTTACCAGCTGTTCGTTTTTTTTAAAGAGACTGGGCTGTCGTCCCCATTTGAGCATATTGAACCTTAATACTGTGTATGAAAGCCAAAATGCCTTTATAAAAAAGAACAGATGTATTAAAAATGCCAAGTCTTTCTAAAATCTTTGGGACTAATAATATGTATCTTGGACATCAACCAAAGACAATGGGGGTTATAGTTGGCACTTTAACTCCAAAACCCACCTGATTTTAAAATATATATTATATGTTTGTAAAGAAAAATGTTTGTTTACAAATCTTTATGAGTTTATGTGTGTGCAAAAAATATAATCTATTGCATATTAACAGTAAAAGAAACAAAAACAAAGGCAAATTAGAGCATAATACACACAAAGAAATATCAGGTGCTTTGTTAGGAAGTGAACCACTGTAAAATACCTTTTTTATTGTGAGGAGAAATGTACAAAGCTTTTATTTAATGACTTGTGTCTACACATCAGATATCATGACACGCCTACTATCTAAACATGTGCATGTGTTTTAACTACCCTCTCACCGTGGAAGTTTCTTTTGTTGTGTTACAGGATTTTGATGGATTTGACACACGCTGACAGGACTGATCAGCTCCCTTCACTGCCCACGAATTTGCAAAGTCATAAGTGTCCTCTGTTAGGAATCCTGAAAAATACACAGGCACGCACAGACAGAGAGACAAACAAGTTGACAGATTTGTTCTTAATCTCATCCTACCACAACTGTGTCTTTTGCTTTCTTTTACTTTGTTATCTTTTCCTGTACTCGGTTGTTCCTCTTCCTGTTGCTGAGTGCTGGTGACTCAAATCGTTTCCTCTATTCCAGTAATAATAAACTCTCCCTAGTTTCACTCTTCTCACAGTTGCATCTTGTGGGCTGTATAGCACGCACATACCTTCCTGAGCAGTATATTCATCAGCAGTCATAGAGTTGAAGTTGCCACAGAGGCCGCAGGTGTGGTTTGCATGGCGTTTGGTCAGGGTCAAGGCGATGTTGGCAGCATTATCAATGGTGACAGTGAAGCCAAACTCCTCACTCCAGAGCTTGTAAAAGCCGAGCTCTGAGCCCACAAACACAGAGTGAGATGCATAGGGCAGTGACAGCCTAGAAAAAAAAGACGGCATAAATCAAGCTCCTGCAGAAGCAAACTAGCGAGGAGCTTTCAATATTTATACACACAAACTTAATGCTGAATGACAGAGCTAGTGTGCTACCTTTTTTCTCCTTGTGAGAGCCGTCCGTCTACAGAAAGGTGCAACTCAAAGACATCCCCCAAAAATAGCGTGACTCCAGTTCTTTTGCCATTTTGAAAGTCGCCTGCAGATCCAAAGCACATTTTGAACACACTGTTACTACTTTGTACCACCACCATGGCAGACTTCGCCAAATAAGACAGAAAATTAAAAGTGAAGATGACTTGTAAACAGTTTCCAAAAGCCAACATATTGCATCAACGAGGCATTACACACTAAACTACACAAGATAAGCCTGGCACACTATTAAAATTCAAATCTTTTTTTGAATCTCTTTATTGAATTTGAGCGTGACTCACCCAGCAGTGTGAAGGAGTGGTGGTTGCAGTCCCCAGCCAGAAGGTAGCTGCAGTCTCCAGGAAAGTCATACAAAACACCATCGAATGTGTGAACGTGGTGCCGTCCAAACAGACTGCATCTCCCTGTCATGCTCGCTAGACAAGCTGAACACACACAAACAGAGTACACAGATATGCCGATGTGTGCTGAAGAAGAATTATAAGAGATTTCATATGAAGCACGTAACATATGTCACTTTTTGGGTGTAAAGATAGAAACGAAACTGGATATTCTCCAATATAATACTCACAGGTCAGCTGCAGGAAAACCCAAATTCCTCGCAAATATCTCTTTATGTAGTCCTGGAACACATAAACATATATGCTTTCATTTTCATCACAGCTTAAACTAATATCTTTATTGTCTGATGTACAAAGATCATGTTATTTTGTGTGCGATGTTAGGCCTGCTTCAAAACCCCTTTTTTTTACTTCTATAAACTCCAAGTACTCATACCTCCATGGTTCCAGACTCCAGAAACAGCAGACACTATCCCAAATCACGACGTTAAGACCTCACAGAGTCCGGACATTATAAAGTAATGTGATGGTCAAGCATTGGCTAAACTAAGAAGAATTTCAGCCCCACTGGAAGCTCAGTTTTATAGCAAAGACTGAACCCAACCCAACTTTCATAGGCTTTCTCTTAAGTCCACTCCCCTTGCCAGGTTCAGACAAGAGGGAAAGAATGCCTTTCTGTCCACAACTTGGAGCCTGCAGACTGACACCATCAAACACACTCAACGGGACAATGCCAGGATATGCCCACTGATCGCCTGGCTGAGTGATTAGTCTACACATACGTATCTGTATCGGTGCCAAGCCAAACAATCCTTTTGGTAAAAAAAACACTTACTAAAGCGATCTCACGCAATTACACTGCTTCGATAGTGTCACATGCACAAACACACTTGTCTTAACGGCGCCAAAATTACACACACATATACACACACGCACACATAATGGGAACATGTGATGATCAGCACTCTCAGGTGGAAACTTATGTTGTCTCTGGACAAAGCTGAGGAAAAAGAAGAAGAATATGTTTGGTGTTTTCAGATTCACAACCTGTATCACAATGTCACAAAAATAAGTATTTATATAAGTATGAAGCAAGCATAAAGTAATTATAAATAAGTAAATAAGAATTCTGCAGACTGAGGCTGTTTCTTTTGCTTTCACTCTCTTTATGTAACTCTAGGCTACTAAATACGTAATGATCAGGGTCTGTGGAGACTACCTGATCTACCTATCTGGTGTAAACAGACAAAGCACCCAAAATGTTCGCACAGTATGTATGATCTATCTAGTGTTGAGCTAGAAATCACCTGTGGAGCTGTGTGCTTCAAACACACCGCAAACCCACGCAGACGTTCATAATCTGCCTGATAGAAGGCGTCTCTGCTTGAAACAAGGGTATTACTGGCATCACTGAAATTATGTGTGTACCCAAAAATGTCCTGTAGTGCGACAGTGAGATGCCAAGAGATGTTTTTCAAAACAGACAAATGAACATGCTGAATTTGGAGAAAAACAAAATTCTAACATTATTACTTGCAAATGTGCCTACATGTCTTCTGTATAGCAGCTCTGATAGCTCTGATATAATAACTTAACTGAAAGGGCATGCAGAGCTTTAGGTAATCATTTATATGCATGGTGAGGCAGTTTTGGTCAAGTTGGTTATCCTGCAGAACCCCCCAACTACACAAACAAATATAGCAAATATAATCAAATTAAAACTAATATATGCAAATGTATATGTATTTTTTCTAATTCAATAATTTTCTGGAAATAATGTCATAGCTCAGGCTTTAAAGTGGGTTTTCTACTTATTAATAAACCGCCATTGAAATAATTCAGTCCTACTACGGATATGAAAACTGACACTTTATTATTAAAAGCTAAATGTAGACAAATGGCATCATACTTTTCAGGCTTTTTTCGAGCATAGCGATGTTGACGCTTTCACAGCTATTCTGTTAAATTAAATTAATAAAGTTATAAAAACATTAGGTAAAAAAAAATGTATACATCATCTATAAATGGTAGCTAATTCATTGCCCACTTAAAAATGGCCGTAAAACGTATATCTAAGCGTGATATACCCTGAAGCAGGACTGTTCAGACACAAGACTAATGCACAGCCTTCATGCCTCACAGATGCTAATGCATTCAATTGCAAAGCTACTTGTTTCATATCGCGTTTAGAAGTGAGAGCGTGTAACCTATAGTCTGTCTGTGAGCTATATATTGCTGGCGAGCACACAGCCTGCTCGTGCACCGTGTTCATTCATGTACAGTATATTTAATCCGTGAACGCGCTTTCCTTATTCCTGGAGAATTACGTCATCGCAATGCCCAGAGTCCTGCAGGAACTTGCATTCAAATGCCCACAGCAGGGTGCTGTTAAGTGTACTGTTCCCACTATTGTATATAGGAAAGGCACACATCGAGACTATACTGAAAAGCAAGTGCAGGCTGCAATCTGAATAAATCGAAAATCGTGTGGAGATGTCAACACTCCTACATCACCGGAAATCCCACAAAATCCCCGAAAATAACTAATAGAACCATATCCACTTGTTTTTGGTCAAATAATTAAATAAAGAAGAAATTGTAAACAAAAGTTTTCAGGAATAAAGACAGAAAGAAGAAGAGCCATAGGAGGCTGTGCAGCCATGAGGGGGCGGACCACTACAGGCGCGCTCCGCACGACGCGCGTCAACGCCGGCGCCTCGGCAAATAACCTCATTCTGCATACAGACTGTTATATAGTGGCTCTTCTCCTCTTGAATTTGAGATAGCGGTATAAGTGTGAGTCACAGTTCAAGGACCACCATGGCTGCACTGTCGGGGGGTGAGACGTGCATCAAATACCTGATGTTTGCCTTTAACCTGGTGTTCTGGGTGAGTCCGAAGCAAGAAAATATTTTATTCTCGTGTGCATCCTGCCTGTTTTTCTACGTGTGCGTGTGCGTGTAGGTGTGCGAACGTGTGTGAGGTTTGCGTAGGAACATGCGCATTCGTGTGAGCGCAGGTTACTATAGTGAATAAAATTACACGGTATAGACGTCCCAGATGCAGAATAGTGCCGAGTGCTCACGGTGTGTGTCTGTTACTTATCCCCGGATTGTCTGAGCAGCCGCATGAATGAATTATGGCTCTGGCTGCCACTAAATACAAAGTGTCCCAATGTTTGTGGAGACCGTGCGGGCTGGAGAATAATCCCCAGTGGCCAAGTGACCCAGTTCCACCGCGCAGACTAGCCACACTCTGGAGTTTGCGCGCATGGCATTTTAATACTTGCAATGAGGGGGAGGGGGCTTATTGTGGCCGAGATATAGCCCCAAAATTAAGTAATTAACACTTCCGCCCCTAAAAGAGTTGTTAATGGAAGTCTGTCTACTTGGCGGTGTGCGCGCGCACATGCTTGTGCGTGAATGCTAGATATCCCATGTAGGTTATGTGTGTCCCGCTGTCCTGCGCACCCGCAGGGTGTGTCTTGCTGTGCGTGTTTGAGTGGGATGTGTGCTTGTGGTTTCAAATGGTTGTGTTGCCTTTTATGCACGTTTGTAATCTGCGACGCTATACATAGAGCTAAGTGTAGCATTAATTACAGGGCAGACAGATTTCCCACAGCATGTGAACGCTACGTGTGAGAGAGAAATAAAAAAAATAAGTTTTGAGTGTTAATAAGATTGATGAAAATAGGTCATTAGAATCACTTTTTAAAAGTCACAAATGTTTCGAAATGGAGAAGCTTTGGGAATACAATACATTATAAATTACAGTATAACTCTTAATCAGCAGAATTTGTCAACACACAGGGACGCTTCCTTATAACTAGCATCCTCATTTAAACAAAGACACTTCCCTTCTGAGATAGAAACTAACCAGGATCAAAGCTCAGTGCAGCTTTTGTGTCAGTGCACACAGAGCAGAGTTCGCAAATTTTGCTTGGACTGGATCAAAACCCACTTCTGGGTGCAGCAGAAGCTGTAGGTGTAATGGGAAGCAAAAGTCGACCCATTCACTGTAGGTACGAGTTCAGATACCAGAGGATTAAATGTGTCGTCAAGCAGGTATTTTAGGAAACGTTTACATGCCTGGACACAACCCCTCTATCTACCAGATCATAACACCCTCTAACTATACATGGAATAACAGGTTGAAAGAGAAGAGTTACTTTGGCCACTCCCTACCTCCATAATCAGGTGACTCTGAAAGGCACGGTATTGAGAATACTCTCTCTTACCACTACCTTTGCGTTGGCTTCTTCCTGGAAAAAAAGGCACTACTTTGTCACAGTGGTGAACTGTTTAATGTGACTCAACATGGCTCTCGGTGGGGGAATCAAATGTGTGAAATATCTCATGTTCATCTTCAACCTTTTCTTCTGGGTAGGTGTATTTTGCTTTTTAATTAATTAATCATTATTTAAAAACAATTTTGATCTGGTGGTTTGTGTGATAAAGAAAAGGGGAAATGTTTCAACTTGTGTTACAGTTCTGTAACAAATTTCTACTAGCTAACATATTTTAAAGGATACAGGAAAACTGCAGCAATATGGCATAAAGTATTCAAAACAAGAAGCATTTGTCAAAACGTGAGAAGAAAAGGCAAAGTGACACTCCCACGCTTTCAAAAAAAACTGCGTGCCACCTTTCTTCTCAAAGTTAAACATTTACAAAACCTATCTTTGCCGAGGCTTGTAAGTGGCCTTGTACACACGTTTTTTAAAGTCCTAAACTCTAAGTTTTAGAATACTTTCTCCGCATATTTCAAATAACTTGCTACTATGTGTTCATGTTAAGTGAAAATGTTAAAAGGAATGTGTGCAAGCTGTGGCCATGCAGGCTCCCTTCTCTGTTATCTGTCTCAGAGCTTAAGAATCAAAAGTGTAATGTTCAGTTTCAGTTTACTTTGGGCTATTTGTTTTATTTTGTTTTTTAGAAACATGAAGCTTTGTAGGCATTGAATTGTAATATTTGTAGGTGTTTTTTGATTGATTTGTAGACAAATAGAAGTAATTACTGTGAAAGGGGAGTTTCCGCAACGAGGCACTGTTTATTAAATTATATTTGAAGATTTCTGTTTGAGTACTGCGAAACTGTAAGGATGAAACCAGGAGAAACAGCTGGTCAGTGCAGTGTTTAAAACTCAGAGGCATAATTGTTAACCGATGCTTGCTGATTAGGTTGGCAAGCGGGGGATGATGCATGCCTGGACATGAAGAGAACTGAGTATGAAGAGTTTTCTTCTTGACTCAACTTTTAATGAGCAAACAGTATGCAAATTGCATGGTCCAAATTGCAATATATCTTGTATGTGACAACATATATTTTTGTGTGTTGCAGCTCGCCGGCACTGCTGTATTAGCTATAGGACTGTGGCTAAGATTAGACCAGAAGACCAAAAGCTTATTTGAAGAACCAGATTCTTCATATGTGTTTTACACAGGTAAGATGCAGGGATGTTTATTATATCATAGCTATTTATATAAAAGCTATTTATTCTTCTCTGTATATCACATGTGTTGTGTGTGTGTAGGTGTATATATTCTGATAGCAGCTGGAGCACTGATCATGGTGGTGGGCTTTCTGGGATGTTGTGGTGCCATCCGGGAGTCCCCCTGTATGCTGGGAACGGTTTGTACCACTTAATAATCTTCATAACTATCATATTCTATTAACTAATTTTGATCTAACTAACGTAAAAATTTTAACTGTCTTAGTGATTTCACTTAGCTGCACTTGGACTTTTTATCTCACTGTCACAAGTGTGCTTTACGGACGAACCTTGGGCTCACTCAAAAGATATGAGATGTCTGCCTTCATCTTTGTTTACTGAACTGTGTGAAGGCCACGGAAGAGTCTCTTAGATTTCTCTGCACTAGCTTCCACCATCCCGGTCTTCTCGTATTAAACCTCTCAAGAGGAGGAGTAAATGAAAACTGGGTTTGGCTACCCTCAACTGACCTTATGTGTTCATACATGAGCGCAGAAGACATGCGCGCAAGCATGCCTGGAAGCAAACAGTCAGCTGAGTTTAATTTAGTCTTTTTCTTTCTGCAGTTCTTCTTCTTCCTGCTAATCATATTTGCCATTGAGGTAGCTGCTGGAATCTGGGGATTTTCTAACCAAAGCCAGGTAACATTTTAACAAATTATAATGCTAACTATCAGGTTGAAAACACTTTACACAGACCTAGTACACTACAGGAATCCATGTGAGAAAACACTGCCAGATCAGAAAAGACAAACCAAATCCAAAAAAGCGAGTCGAGTGAAGGGGTTTGGAGATTTATGTGTCTCTGTGACATATATTATATCATCGTTTCTCCGTTTACTGCTGTTTTGCAGGTGGTGAATGATATCACAGGATTTTACACACAGACGTACAACAACTACAAGTCAAATGGAGACGAGCACCTCAAAGAGACACTGCGGGTGATTCAAGCTGAGGTGAGTCTCTTTCTAATTCAGGCCGACTCTGATCTTATCCAAAAGAAATTTGTCACCTACGGTAGAGTCAGATAAATGTTGTTTATTATTTCTAGGTGAAACTGGTTTTCTAGGACAGATTTTTTTTGTATTACCGTTCTTCATGAGAATTACTAAGATCAAAACCACAGCTGCTATGTGTGAAGCTAAAACTGTGAGATGATTACACACAACAAACTATACAGGTAGTACAAGGAAAACTTGTATCTAGTGATAACAACACATCTACCACCTTTTCTAAGTCTCACATCTTAACATGCTGTATCTCAGGCTTAATGTCTGCATTAACATGTGTCGCAAACGCTATTAAGAGAGGTGCAGGCTTTATTTGGATGATCTGTATAAAAAGGATGGACATGGTCTCCAAAATGAAGCCTTAAACCTCCATTCTATCTAATGACCAACGATGAGTGATTCCTCAGATAGTCCATAAGTGTATATGAGAAGGGTTAATTGTTAATGTTAATTAACAATTTAAATATATATGTATATATATAACCTTTTACAATAACATAAATGATAGCCCAGGGTGTACTTCAGTGTGGAATACTTTTTAATTGACATTTCACTGTAGTACATGTGTACAGTATCAAAAACCAAAATGAGTCTACAAACCATTAGGTGATGCCACAGTGACTATGTTTAACCTCCTAGGACCACATTTTGGGTTGTGTAGACCAAAATACTCAATTTTGCTCTACATAGGGCCTGATATCCATTTACAATGAAATTATACTGCCACTGTTCTATCAAAATTTAAAATGAATATCCTCTTATGTTGACCTCATTTTTCTCAGAAACAAAAATCAGGTGAAAAAAACGGTGATTCTTTGTTTTTACATTCATCAGGTCCCAATCAGCCCAAATAGCAAAGTTAAATTAAAAATGTCAAAGGAGCTTGCAAAGAAAGCCGTCTAGAGACGCCTTTCTTTGCAAGCTCCTTTGACTACGATGACCTGGATGACTGAGAACCTTCACAGACTTAAATGAAAAATGCATGCCATGGAAAACCACATTTGGGTCTCTGTTTTCATCTGCATTCATGGTCATCATGTTCATTTACAACATATATTCATATATGTTTACAGCTGAACTGTTGTGGTCCAAATGGGAGGTTAGAGGAAACAAACCCAGAAACTTGTCCAAAGGGGGAGCTGCTGGAGGAGCTCATTACTAAGGTACGACTATCCTGTG
>NW_024582525.1:466911-474801 GCF_018398535.1 Haplochromis burtoni | reverse complement strand
TTTGTTAGTATTTTTTAAGAATACTGAAGTACGTGTGCTCGTTAAGTGTACATGCTGGTGCTGTATATTTCAAATCTTATTACCCCGTGGAGAGGGTGCCTCCCGTCGGCCATTAGAAAATGCTATTTAATATTCAGTTCACTGAGATGTCTGATAAAGCTTTTTGAAAAAGTCCATATCAGATGCTGTGTCATTTCTTTCATCATACAAATGTCACCTCTTTGTTATTCATGCCTGTCATTCATGCCTCTACAACCTGATGAATTTCTTAAGGCTGCATCTGCTGTGTGTGTGTGTGTGTGTGTGTGTGTGTGTGTGTGTGTGTGTGTGTGTGTGTGTGTGTGGATAGAGATGGAGAATGGAGAAATCAAGAGGCATGCTGGCATGCTTCATCTCTCTGAGATCTGTGGCAATTACCGTAAATCAAATGCATAATCATGGTCCAATGTGTGTCATAAGTCTGTCAATCTTCCCTTTGCAGAGCAATCCCCCAGTCTCTTTGCAGTGTTACTATAGCAACGGTGGTTTACAGGAGCCCACATGTCCTCATGCTGTCTTTTATGTGTACCATCCCACAAGTCATGTTCAGAAAGCTCAAAGAAATCATTACTATCTTTTGCAGAGCTGCCCTGATGCCATTGAAGAGGTGTTTAACTCCAAATTGCACATCATAGGAGGAGTAGGCATTGCCATCGGGGTCATTATGGTGAGCGCGTGATTGGTTTAACTCTTAATGCTATTGTGCTGAATGAGGACAGTCCAGAAATGAGCTCAAAACTTGTAACACTCTTTCTTACAGGTGTTTGGGATGATCTTTAGCATGCTCCTGTGCTGCGCCATCAGGAGGTCCAGGGAGGTGGTGTGACACCCTCTCGAAGTCCTCATTAATGTTGCATGATGTCATTCCTAGAGTCCCACGACTCTCCACTGCCAGTAGAAACACTGCTCGTTAAAGGGGGGGATAAACTAAGCTTAGGCTGGGTGCACATATTTCTGATTGCATTATACGTCAGCCTTATCTGTGCTGCTGATGCTTAGGCCCACTTTCCTGGACTAGATAGCTGTTATGTGGTTATAAGGCCCAATTTTAAAATGGGTGTCATCTGTTATTCAGTGGCAGTGTAGTAAAAAGAAATGTGTACTTTTGTGGTGATTTGACTGAAATTAGTGTATGAACAGCTAATTATCTAAACAAAACATGATACTATTGTATACTGATAACATTTCTATTGCTGTCACTTGGGGTCATCTACTAGCAAGAACATGGTCCAGATATAAAAAAACAAACACAAAAAAGCAAACACTTCTGCACAACACAGCCGCAGCAGTTTTACAGTTCCTTTTTTCATGCAACTTCTTAAGTAAAATTAAGGTGACGAGTAGCCAGCTGAATACCGAGCTGTTAACTTTAACCAGCTTGGTGCTAGAGTAGCATCTTGATTCCTTTATTTTCATGACATTTGATTTGTTCCTGGTCCTTATCCTGATTTGTGTTTGTAAATGTTTTCCTTTTTGTATTTGTAAGATTTCTAATGTTAGCTGTTTATATTTTTACGTGCAGTTTGACGATGCATTTTGCAGTGTTCTCTTCAGTTTACAGAGATTGATTTATATCATATGCACTGTTTCACAGAGACAAAATTTAACAATAAGCGCCAAATAAACTAAAATGTACTGAGTCGACTATGAGTTTACTGTAACAATCATAAAGTTTATTTATAGAGAAAATATAAACAATTCAGTATAGGAAAATAAAACGTGCCAGCAAGGGAGCATTTAAGCATTTAAATAGAGAAATAAGAGTGGACCATAAAATAATATGACCTGCAATTATTCCCAAACACTGTAATAGTAAACAAGTTGGAGAACATTTAACTGCACCTGTTCTTAGGTCACTTGGTAACATT
Source organism: Haplochromis burtoni (assembly GCF_018398535.1). Classification (NCBI taxonomy): domain Eukaryota; kingdom Metazoa; phylum Chordata; class Actinopteri; order Cichliformes; family Cichlidae; genus Haplochromis; species Haplochromis burtoni. The sequence continues at coordinate 472,894 of NW_024582525.1, read as the reverse complement.
CATAACTACAATGAAAATATAAGAGTCACACTGATTCACTGTTAGACTGAGCCTTACTTACATTTTAGATTTAGCCGCTCACGATACAGCATGCTGCAAGAGTTAGACGTGCGTAGGTGTCTCCATAGGACTGACAACAATGACAGCTACACTCAAGCTTGTTTCCTTTTTCGCAGTAGGAAAAAGAAACAAAAACATTGGGAAAACTCCCTCAGCTTCCCCTTCTTTGATATTGGCAGCTATCAGCTGACTGACTCCCTTAGAACACAAACAAAGACAAGAAGTGTCTTTGTTTCTTAATTGTGCTGTTACAAATATTTTATGGAAAATTTTTGTCTTCAAAACTAATGACACGGTAGTTACGGTAAACAGTATGACTAGTTAATGTCTTTATGACTCACAGTTTCCATCTAAAAAGCGGCGAGTATAGAAGTAAATAGAGTTTGTGTTCCTCTGATTACAGCACAAGGAAGCATGCTATGATTTGGTTGTTGACAGCCGGGTGTTGCCCTTCTAAATGCCTCATTCGTTTTTTGGAGATAACACTGATTATAAAAAAGGACTGTGTTTTGTGAGATGATCTGTATTTAAACCGTTTGTGTAAGGGACAAACTAGCAAGGGAATAGGCCAGGAAAATAGAAAAGGAGAAGAAATTTTAGAGAAAATCTATGAATATGAATATTACTGAGAAAAAAGGCATTAACACATTCTCGCTTGGAAGGTTTGCAACACATAAAAATATTTCACAACTGCACATTCCGTATTACAACAGTGTTTAATGCCTTCTTTTTTACTGCCAGACCTTGCCTTGATTCAGGACAGGATGCTATAGACCACTTTAACATTTTACTGCCACAGAAACTGCAACCAACCACAACATGGTCATAAAACTGAAAATACCATCTGTGTCTTGCAATAAAAATATATTTCGTTGGAACAAAATATACACAGTGGCAAGGTGATTAGCACTGGTTGCCTCACAAAAAGATGTTCCTGAGTTTCCACCACCATGTCGGGGCCTTTCTGTGTGGATTTTGCATGTTCTCCTTGTGTTTGCAGGGGTTCTCTCCAGGTTCTCCGGCTTCCTCCCACAGTCATGCAGTCAAGACATGCAGTTAGTGGGGTTAGGTTAATTGATCATTCTAAACTGTCCATAGGTTTGAATGTAAGTGTGAATGGTTGTCTGTCTCTATGTGTTAGCCCTGCAACAGACTGGCGACCTGTTCAGGGTGTACCCTGCCTCTTGCTCTATGGTAGCTGGGAAAGGCTCCAGTTCCCCCGTGACCCTGACAAGGATAAGTGGAAGAGAATGGACAGATAGTTGGATATATCTTCTGGGTATAGAAAAATCACTGTGCCAAAAATGTATTAAAGTGCTAAGTATTTACTCCATCTTTGACATGAGGGAGCACTGAGAGAAAATATGTTTATGGCTTTTATCTTAACTAAGACACAATCTCAGTCCTCGCCTTCATCCTCTGTACCCTCCCAGGAAGTCCTGGTGAGTCTACACGACTGTGTGTGTAAAGCAGTGTGTGTAGGCAGGACAGCGTCCACCTTAAGGAGACTTGCGACACACTGCAATACAGCAAGAAGTAGCTGGTATTTACAGGAGACAGATTCAAGGCCCAGATCCAACTCTGAAACTTTTGACAATTTGTCACCCTCTCTACAACAATGCAAGCTTAGTTCACCATCCCCCAGAGGCCCTTCGACCTGTATAGGGCTTATAGTATTTTCTCGTTTATATACAAGGCTAAAAGGGTGGGAATCATTTGGAAACTTACTAACAAAACTTATGACCCTTCTTTGAGACTCCAGGAAATGGTGCGGACTGTGAGAGTAAATCTTTTGAGGCACGCTCAGTAGGGCATTTGCCAAGAGCTGGGAAACAGAAGCATCTATATTTAGGTCAGGAGAAACTGAGCAACTATGTCCATGTTGTAGGAGGGCATAGTGTAAGAGAAGCTCAAATAACCCACCAGCAGATAAAACACAGCCTGGCTTTAACACACACTTTTGAATGGGCTGTATAGCGATGGATCTGTATGTGGTTTGCTCGGTCAGACTGTCTGTATGTAAAGATGCGCCTTTATGCGACTGCAGGGTACTCTTTGATGTTGTGGTTGCAGCTGCATGCATGGGCTCCCAAGTTCTAAGTAGCATGCGAATGGCATCTTGTAAAGCACATGCATACTGCTCAATCTGTCCTTCCCCTGGGGCACAGATGATCAAACTGCAGGGTTTGATGGTGATTCTTTCTTCCGAGTCCTGGAAAGCCACATGGACATACCTGTGGAAGAGACAAAACCCATACATTAAACTAAACAAAACAGCATTAACTCCTGTTTTGGAGATTACAGATAATGATAAACTTCCTGTTGCTATCTATAACATTATACGAGCACACTACATTACTCAAGACGAAGTGTGTTTTTTATACCTGTGGGCTCCGAGCTGTATCGGCCGGCAAAAAGCCAGTGTGGCTACGTGCTCTGATTCAATCATCGAACAGTCCCAGATTGGAGTAGTTCCACTTAGCTGGGAAAACAGAGAAAGTTCATCTTCACTGACACATTCTACAAGGCACATCTCTGCCTGTGTGGCTAAAGCCAGGACAGCAGCAGACTGTTTTACTGCAGACAGAAGCACACAAACACCCAAAGTCTGCAGCTTCGCAATAATACCCTGCAGTGAGCTTTCCATCCAGGAGCTAAAGTGTAAAATACTTCTCTCCTCCTTCATTCTGCCTCTACATCCCAACTCAAGCACGTCTCCTGTGCTGAGCAATGTTGGTTGCAGCGACCCGGTGAGAACTACAGCTTTAACTGGCTGGTGGTCAGTCTTAAGCGGTGGCGTGGCAAAGTCCCTGTGGATTACCTGCCCCTCGATTAAACGTGAAGAGCGGACAGGAAAGCCCGACACAGGTGTATGGAGGGCAGGGAAGTAGTCGCTTACAAGCTGCAGAGAGAATGAAGGTAGTTGATTTTTAAACTTCCAGTGACTGAGCAGCTCACATGTGAGGTGACTACTGAAGTCACAGTGCGTGTAACCACAGCGTGTGTGAAAAAATGATCTTAGCAGCTTTTGAACACAGAGATTGTTTGTGAGAGATGGCGTTTGTGCTTCCACAGTGAAATCTTCCCACGAAATGCAGCCTCCATAAGGGACCACTCCCGTAGCAATGAGCTCATCCAACTCCTTCAACCCAAATGCTAGCAGTTTGTCAGCCAAGTGTCTGGCAGTGGAAGCCTCTGCTGCTTTTGTTGAGCTATAAGAGTGTGACACATTAGACTCCTTGCTGGCTGCTGCATGAATCAACCGTAGCAATGATGCCAGCAGCAGGATAAAGGTTTTGGATCCATCGCCTGTTGCAGAGCTATGCTTCCAGACACACTCCACCACCATCCTAAAATGAGGAACACACAAACACGTCACCAAGGAGTTAAACCTAGAAAAATATGTATAATCATTCAAGTAAATGTTTGACTGTTAACCTGGCCAACGGATGCTCCAGATGTAGTGCCGTGAGAATGCGTGTCCCACTGCGGCTCAACATCGCCTGTCCCGTGTCTCGTGTGAACAGCACCTGTCCTCCTTCAGGGCCAAAACTGCGAAGGATGACCGCCTCCAAGACACCGACTGCCTGCAGGACATGTTCCATGTGTAAGTGCCCCAATGGCGGCATCCTTTCTCCCAGGAATGAGCACAGACTGAAATTTTAAAAAGTCAGAATTTAAACTGCGACCTGCAATAAATAAATACATAATATATACAAACCCAGTATTCTTATTCTTTAAAACATGAACCCTCCTAATTAAAACACTATTTGGATTTACACACAACATACTGGCTCGCTGTAAAGCAGTATTTAAACATTAGTGTTGCATGCAGTGTAGGAAAGGTGTCATGATAAATCTACCATGGCCGCCTGTGCTTGGCAGACACTTAAAAGCCTTTCAGAGGATATAGAGACAATTAACTAGACAGGTCTCGACTGCCTAATCAGATATATGGTTGGTAGACTTGGGATGGCTGGCGGGCCATGATTTAATTAAGGGATCTAGGACTTCATGTGTTGGAAGTTGACCTGACTGCTTAGAGAAGCAATAAGAGGGCATAACTGTAGACACTATTAGATCCTACCTAAGTGAGAAAGCAGTAATGATGATGAAGAATGTTAACAATATCTGACTCAGAGGCGTGGCTGCTTGTCTTTTTTCATATATGTGGAAACAGGAGCCACACTGGGATAGAGTGGGTTCAAAGGAAATCGAGGTTTGACTTTGACTTTGACATGTAATGACAAAAACCAAAAGTAGTGCAGTTGAGGGTTTGGAGACGGCATTTCAAAGGAAATCCAAATCCAGCTTTTCTGAGGAACACAGAAATCTTGGCAATGTGATAGATCCTTATAAGCAAAGTAAGAAAATCAAATCTATGATAAATTATGTAGGTTAGAGAGTAGAGAAATATTATTTTGGTTTACAGATCTATTGGTTTCCACACTAGAAAACTGTTTACCCAAAAGCTATTGAACCATACTGTATTGAACAATATCTATAACAACAATGCTTAGTGAATATTTTTCCGTTAAACAACATTAATTATTAAAGCATGGCAATAAATATATAGTATGCAAACCATGTTTGTTTGGTTTTTTCTCGGAGAGAAACCGTTTACTTAATGAAACAGAGATTATAGTTTAACAAATGGGCAGAAATAACAGGAGAATGCTCAGATCTTTGTCAAATAAGTAGAACAGACCCACTGCCTGCAGTGTACAGCAGGGGACTCATTTATATGTGTCACACACGTCATTTGAACGGTACGTAACACTGAACCAGGAAAAGCTGTGCAGTAGAAAAATAAAAATTAGGTCCAAGAGGAATTTACCTAATAAATCAAATCTGACGCACACAAATCTCTATCTCGTTAGAAATGTCGATATATGACTTGTATTATTATGTATTTTCAGTGGCTTTTATGTATTTTATGCATTGTAATCTAAATGTTGACACTGTGGGCCATCAATATCGTGAAAATAAGCAGAAGAGTTCTTCTCCCTGATTAATCATAAACGTCTCGACTCTTACCCCCCCCCGGACCTCCACTGCAGCGCACTTCCAGAGTCTCGAGACGAGGCAGGCATACTTACTTCTAGACACGACTTATGATGGATATCGGATTTAGGGATATTATAGGGAAATTGTTAATTTCTGGAAGACGAAAACGTCCACGAGGTGCACTTGCTCAAAAGCCTAGCACAGTTAGCTTTACCGATTGGGGCGGACTATATTCAGTTCTGCTCTATGAAATGTAATCGTCGGAGACTCTTTTTTTTAACTACTGTTCTTTATCTGCCAAGACCATAAAAACCACAAATAAGAGTTTCTTAGCACGAATCGACAACCTTACTGTAGCTTTAACTACAGTATACGGCAACCGGTATCATAGTTACTATGGTTACTATGCTAGCTACGTTAGCCAAATAGCTAGACTTAGAAAACCATTGAAACCACCGGCGGTTTCCGCCAGCCTATTTCATTTAAAAAATCCGGGTGTGTTTTAGAATATCTTGAAATATACCTTCTCTGATTTCTAAAAAAAATAAAACGTGGCTTGATTTTTCAGGACTTTGCTCACCGTTAGTTAGAAAGGATCGCTCGCCTCTGTGCTTCTTCTTTGGTTGAGGTACCTTGGATTAGAAATCGCTGCTTCCACCTAGTGTATCCAGCCAAAAATGATCACAGCTACACGACATTTGTTGATCTCTTTCCAATGGTTTGCAATTTAATATACATTTAGGAAATACTGCCGGATAAGTATACCAGATATACTTAGTTGAGTTCTTTCCCCGCCACCACGCCACAAAATACAATAACGAAATAACAACAAAAAGACTTTAGTTCATATCAAAGTTATATTTATTTTATCTATCTTAAGGCTTTCCAGGCTGTTCTCGCTCCTGTCGTTAGCTGA
>NW_024582525.1:389214-466744 GCF_018398535.1 Haplochromis burtoni | reverse complement strand
CAAACAGCACACATGTCTAGCACAACTCCAACTACACATCAAATGAATCCCACTTCTCCAATTCAGAGTTTAAATAGTACAGACTTTAACATGAATACTCCACTCACTTACACCTCAGTGGAAACTTGGGAGTTACTCATCAACCACTTTTTTGGTACAATTGTACCACAGTGGCAATCTCTGGTACCGTTCAAACCAGAGTACTGTGACTTTCATCTGCTTTCCACTTTGTTAACAGACATGCTGAAGTTTTGTAAAATGTTAGTGAGATCAACTAGGGAACCCACAGAGAATGGAGATCCAACCTCCATGCAGACCTCTGAGGTCTGTCTTCAGTCCATGGGCACAGACTGCCCCGAGAAAACAGAGGATACAGGAGCAAAGGACAGCATCCTGAATGAAAGCTCTGTGGATGACCACCGTGATAATGAAAACTTAGAAACTCCAGGACTGGAGGCTGAAGCAGCCCTAGACTGCATATCTGTGGGTAATTCAAACACACAACTCGAAACAATAGACACAGCAAAGCCAAAAAAGAGCTGTATGAAGAAAAACTTCACAGCTGATACAAAAGACTTTGACAAAACAGAATCTTGTCTCCTGGAAAACAATGTGAAGCTAGAAGTACCTGAGTCTGACACTGAGTCTTTAACTTTTTCTAGTATCAGTCCGCTGTCTGATTCTCTAAGTGAAAGCTCTGTAGAAGACCAGGGATTGGAGGCTCAACCAGTTGTAGGCTGCATATCTGTAGACAACTCAAGCTACAGAGATGAAACAGAAAGTCGAGGACTGAAAGATGAGGCAACCCCCAGATTTCAGGGATTCCTCAGTGACAGTGAGTCTTTAACTTCTTGTCAGATCAGTCCACTATCTGATTCTCTGAGCGAGGAAAAGTTGTGTGTCAACAAAGTTATTCAGATGGTGGTTTCAAAGGCCATAGACAACGTCGCCTCTAAACACAAGCTCTTCACAGAGCGCCTCACCCCTGACTGCATTGGTGATCGCCTGCTTGAGAAAATGTGGCCAGAAATTAATGACAAACATTTGGATCTATCTCCAAAAAGCCTAAAAAATATCCACCAGGCCATTTTAAAGGATCTTTGCAAAACACACAAATGCAAGGAAAAATATTTGATTTTTAGTCTGAGGGAGCAGCTTGATAACATTACTGTTCCAATCTTCACCAAACACCTGCTGGGATTACCAAAAAGAGTACTCAGTGTATCTAAAAACTGGGACGAGTACTGGGAACTTGTGGAAAAATTCACTAGAGATCTGGTAATACACAGTATGGCCGAACTAAATGAGACGACGACATGGCATTCAGGAACAACTGACTTCATTGTACAGAGGCTTAGCCAAAAGATCTGGAACAAAATTTTGTCCAAAAAATATAAAATCTCCCTAGAGAACATTGAAGAACTCAGCTTGACAGTATACAATGATCTTGGTTATCCTTATTTCTTAAGTCTTAGTGATCTTAGTTCTTCTTCCCTTGGTATTTATCCTTGCCTGTGTTAAGTCTCTGTTGCCTATGTCTCCCCAGTCACTGCGCTTTAGCTTATACGTCTAGAGTTGGTGTCCTCTGTCACTACGTGTTCCCTGAGTCCTACCTCTAGGTTTTTTTTTAAATTTGCTGTCAAGCTTCCTGTTTTATTTTGATAGTCCTTGTCCTTTGTCAACGTATCTGTTTTGCTTCCTCCCTGCATCGTCATGTCTAATTAGGTTCAGCTGTGTCTCCCTCCTGTTGTCTACTCTTTACCTTGTGTGTATATTTAGTGTGTGCTTCCTTCTGCTCCTTGCTGGTCTGTCTGCGTGTTGTTCCTTGTGTGTCTCTGTGTTTCTTCTGCCCTTTTTCCCCATGTCTGCTGGTTCCTCATTTCTTGCCCATGTTTCCATCCACAGGTTATTTGTTTTCCTTAGCTTTTCCCCAGTTTTGGTTCATTTGTCAGTTTTTCTGTCCCTCACCAGACGTGTCAAGAGCATACTAATTGCAGCATAGATGAAAAATGGACAAAAAGTGCCCCATGCTGAGGTTAAGCTCAACTAAAGGCAAGCCCACAGGACCTTCTGGGGCCCCTACTTTTATAGGTAGTGGTCTACTACACCCATCCTCTCTAAATTTCCATTCTTGAGCTCATCTCTGGCAGGTGGTCAACTCTGAAAAGTCAGTAAACTCCAGTTCCTTTGTTCACCACCATTAGCAGGTCACTCTGACCTGAAAGACTTTAGGGCACAGGTACCATCTGTCTTGCACTATAAAACCTTTGATGCTGTGCCAGACATGGCATCCAAACACAAATCTTACTATATTGATTACTTGGGCTCAGACCACCCTATGTGTTGTTAGATAAATGCAGGACTTCCAAAATAGAGTACATGAAACATTAAATGAGAAATGTAACGAAGTGTCACATGATGCCAACCTTCATGACATATAGTTCAACTTGAGATAACATTACACTCTTCAGTGTTACATACTGTTTCATTGGGAGTTTTTTATATATAAACGAGTTATGATCATAAATTTACTGATTAATTAATGATTTCTGAGTAAATAATGATTATACTCTTAACATATATTGTTTTCAACCTGAAAAAGGTCAAAGGTCATACTCATGAAATCTATATATGATAAATGTTGGATATTTGTATTTTGTTGTAACGTGTCTCTGGTAAAAGTTGTTTATACAGCTTCTTGTCCTAAAATTAAGCTTATTTACTAAAATAAGGCCAATAATTGTGATTTCTCACAGGTGAACGCAGGATTAGCAGCACATCTCTGGCCTGCAGGCCTTCTCTATAATAAATTCACTAAAAGCATTCAAAACAGTTTGTAGTGACCAAATAAAATACAGTGCTACTATTTTCTACATGTCACAAACAGCAACTTACATTGATCTCCATGTTTCCCAGCCCATCCCCCAAACCCTCTCTTTTCCCTCTGTCTCATCCCTCCTTCTGTACAGTATCTCTAGGTCCTCAAGGTGAATGAGGCGGGGCAGGAACCTGATCTCAGTGTTGCTGCAGAAACCACATCCTAAGTTTCTAAATCAGGCAACATCATCCATACATAGATAGTATGAGACAGTTCTGCAGCTACTGCCAGATGTACAGATGCGCGCATGCACACAAACACGCACGCATACCGAGCCGTCCACGCTGAATGTAAATGTCCTCTATTGCTGAAGTCTCAGTATGCTAACGAGCTGTTAAAATGCCATGTCACTACACTAATGAATATACATCAGTGGCCTGGTGAGGGTGACCTGCGGGGATGGGACAGAGGTCACAAGAGGTGGGGTGGCAGAAATCAGGACCAGTGCTCCCATGAGACCTGAATGCACAGAACAAATTCACCAGAACACACACACACACACACACACACACACACACACACACACACACACACACACACACACACACACACACACACAGAGGGAAGCAACACAAGATGACTGAGCTGCCATTTCACCTATACCCACCCCACCCTTTCTCTCGCGCTCGCTCCTGATCCAGCTCTCGCACACCTGCACTGTTCTTCTTTATGTCTAAGAACGCACAAGACACAAAAACAAAAGGACAACGGCCAGCGTGGTGGTCCTTACCTCACCGTTCTCATCTGCGTCTCGTGTTCTGTCATCTTTTATCTTCCTCCTGCATTTTTGTGTAAGGAAAAGAATTGCCCGCAAGTCTGAATATTGCTGCTGGGACACTTTAATACAGGTATGTCTCTATTTCCTATTCATTTCAAATGTTGTTTCATCAGTTGAAATGCCTTTTTCTGTCCTGACTGTGGTGAACCTAAATATTAACTATGTGAAGACTCATGAATACACAATGGTAAATATTTGTTATATTGTCTACTGGATACAGTCTTGGTCATTTAATAATATGTAAAATCATAACTAGTAAAGGGAACTTCCTCTGAAGGAACAAACCTTTGGAGGTTGATATATATGCTAAGCTGTATATTGTCTAAACATTTAGGTGAATTTAACACCTTTTATACATATTGTTACATATTACATATTACCTTCTGTTTTAGAATAGAGTCATACACGTTGATTAAGTGTCTTGCATCAAATTAGCTCTTTTTTCTAAATGTTGTAGAATCTGTCATAGGACATGCACAGCTGAACATTTTATCATGTATTTTGAGCAATGCTGTTTAGAATACACGATAATATCACCAGTGTCAGAGCTCTGTAATATTGTAGATATAGTGTTTGGAAGAACTCCTGATTCCTTTGGGTATCCCTTTAATTCTGCTTGCTCCTGCAACTCTTAGTAACAGTGGTGTATCTTTTCAGACAAAATTGGTGTATGATCCTGAAAATGCAGACATAAAATGAGATCAGTATCTGTGTGTGATCCCATCTGCTGATTCAGCCTCAGATACTCAATCCTCGCGATGTCTGCAGAATAGAATATAACGTACCAAAACAGTTTTGCATTTGGGAGCCAACTTTTAGCAAATTAACTTCCCCTCACTTAGTTTGTTTGCCTTTGTTAAACATCACCTTGGCACATGATTTTCACCTTTGGCAGCTCATTGTGGAACAGCAGAGGTCCACGCATGACGCTTCAACCTCCCACCTCACCAAACACCTCCATGTCAGCAGTTTGGCAGAAAGAGAGAGAGAGAGAGCAGCTTTCACATCCTGTTTTCAAGTGTTTTTGCCAGGCCAGCAGAAACAAGAGAAGTCATTTCTCACTGATGGTACAGCATCTATAAGCACATTACTGCTATCTGATCAATAACAAATATGGAAACTCTCCTTTGTGTGTATCCGTGTTGATATTGTTTGTTTGGATGGTTCTACGGAAAGTTTGCAACAGTCTTCTATTTTATGGAAGTATAATGTTCTCTTTATTGCACGTGCTGTGATGTTTTTAGGGCTGAGCAATCTTTTTTCTTCATCTCACCAGTTTCTGTCGTCACTCTTCTAATAATGACTGGGAACCGCCGAGTTGAACCAAGCACCTCAGCTACCCCTACCCATCTGCCAAATGCAACTACCACGCCAGACCAAAAATCTGGAGGCCACAGTCTTAATAAGTTCATGAGTGAACTTCACAGCATCCACAGTGAGTTCGAGAAATGACTTAATGATAAAATGTATGAATTAACATTTGTAACCAGGAAAATTAGGAAAAAAGATTATAAAAATTATGAATGTGAGCAAGTTACATTTTTTTCTAGCTGCTACGGGGATGTGGTGAAGTATATGAAGAAATTAAGAAACTTGTGCACTATTAAGAAATTTGAACATCTCACATTTCTTGTTAGTATTATCGGTGTTTTCCCAGTCAGCTGGAGGACTGGGATCGGATAGCTGCAATGATTCAGTCAGATATTATCCCCTAACAGCAAACAGTAATGCAAGTGATATAATTTCAACAAATATTTTTGAAGGCCAAAGCACAGAACAACATCTAAAATGCCATATTTGACACATTTGCTTTTATGGAGCAAATATCCCACATTAAACATATAGACATATTTTAAATTATATAGATTTAATTTTAAAATACCCTCCCTGGTAGTAGTGCATTACAAGTTTGTGTGACAATCATAGTTGGAAATCATTCTTTTTATATTTTTGTTGTTGTACTTCAGATGAAGTAAGTCATATGTATTTATATAGCACTGTTTACAGATATATGTTGCATTATGCTACAACAATTAAGAGACAATACCAATAGACAACAACATTAAAACAGAATAAAAACTTAAAAAGAAGAAGAATGTCAACTGAACGCCCAATTTAACAGTATTCTTTTCAAAAAAAGATTTCACAGAGATAAACTGTTCCAGAGCCTTGGTGCCGCAGACTGAAAGACTCTGCCCCCCCTATTCTTCAGTCTTGTATGAGGGACAAATAATAGATTTTGAGATATGTAGTCTGGAGCTTTTCCATTTAGTGCTCTGTAGGGAAGTGTGAGAATTTTAAAACAAATTCTAAAATCAACTGGGAGCCAATGTAAAGAGGATAAAACAAGGGTGATGTAAGCTCACTTGCCAGAGTGCATTAGGAGTCTGGCTGCAGCGTTTTGTATTGATTGGAGGCGTGACAGAAATGATTGATCTAAGCCAGTAAATAAGGCATTAGAATAATGTAGGCGCAATGACACAAACACATGAACAATTTTCTCTAGTTCAGAGAAGATTATAGCTTGCAATTTAGAAATGTTCCTTAAATGAAAGAAACTAACTTGAGTTATACATGCGCTTGGACAGCCATATGCATGCACATTTTTTGGAAAATTTAAAATTGCATGCCAAATGACAAAAATGTAATCTTGGAGATGGTGATGTCCCTTGAAACGACACTTCAGAACAAGCACTTGAACTATGCTGTGATAATACCATGACATGACAGATGACAACACCTTGCAATATGTTTTAATCTGGATTAACATAACCCCAAATTATGGTCTAAAATTTCCATGGATTGTGCCCTCATAGATAACACTGTAGAGCTGTACAGTTGATTTACAATAAATGCAAAATTCCATAAAGACTTGAATTATCAGCTATTCAACAAATAATACAGGAACATTAGGGTTCATTGCACTATTTCCCAGTGTTCACTTTATGTACTCTTAATTCAGACAATGTAGACATTTGTTTTATTTCATTTTGCCTTAAAACTATTTTAAGAGAAAACAACAAGAACTAAATTTTTTGTCAAACATTTATGTATGATTAATCTCTGTGCTTTGTGGATTTGCAGTGCCATCATGGGCTGTCGCTGCCCTTTGTATTGTGAGCCTGTGTATGGTGCTGTCCTGCGCTGTGTGCGTATGGAAGAAGTTCCTAAAAAAGGGGGACAAGGGCAAAGAAAAGGACAAGAAAAAGGGGAAAGAGAAGAGTAAGGGAGGTTGTGACACTGAAATGGATGGAGGTTACAATGAGGTAAGCTGTAAAAACACACAGTCTGTCCCCCCCCCCCCCCTCTCCCGCCTGCAGACGCATTGTCCTTGCAATGTATCACAGTCCTGACATCCGGGACATCCAGGACTACTAAAACTGTCAGTGTGTGTTCAGACATATGGATGTTTTGTACTCCTTCATGTTGTAATAAGAGTTGAACTATGGTGTGAGTAACTTGTTCTGGACTTTAATCAAAGCTGTGTGTCACACATTGCTCATGTATCATCTATTTCTGTGTCTGGTTGTGTGAGGGTACACAACATACAGAAGGAACATCCTCACAAGTTGTAGCACAGATTACCTGATGTGATGCATGTCTGTCTGCATGCAGTCCCTGAAAGATGAATGTGACAAAGAAACAGAGCTGTCAGATAACGAGCCCAAGGAAGACGAGAAGCTGGGCAGACTACATTTCACATTAGACTACAATTTCACAGATAATACGGTGAGTCCCAGCTATTCACTATGATGCGTTTTGCCCACCATCTGCCAGCTCTCAAAATGTCACATTTGAATACTTTTCTTCTCCCTGTCAATTAGCCAGAGTCTCTTTTCTCCCCCTTACATTCCCCTGTTATCATGTTCCAGCTGGTGGTAGGCATCTTGCAGGCTGCAGAGCTACCTGCGATGGATGTGGGAGGAAGTTCTGACCCTTACGTTAAACTCTATCTGCTACCAGACAAAAAGAAAAAGTTTGAAACCAAAGTTCATAGAAAGACCTTAGAACCCAACTTCAATGAGACTTTCACATTTAAGGTAAATTGTAATACACCAACATAAATAAAGGTCATTTCCCCTGACTAGCAGCTCTGTTAATATATGTGCAAAATGACTGCCTTTAATCATGTTCTCTGCTCTGCAGGTACCATACACTGAGCTGGGCGGGAAGAGCCTTGTGATGACTGTGTATGACTTTGACCGTTTCTCAAAACATGATGCTATTGGAGCTGTGAAGATACCCATGAGCAGTGTGGACTTCAGCCAGTCTCTGCAAGAGTGGAGGGACCTGCAGAAGGCAGAGAAGGAGGAGGTAGGAGAATATTATGACAGGGGGAGGGTGAAGAAGGGAGGAGCACAGAAGATGAATGCGTTTAGCTTTTTAAAAACTACACAAAGCATTTCAGTCTTAGGAACTCCAGCTTCTTTTACTAATTAATAATTTATGCATTAAAATTTATTAAACATTCATCGAATGTGATACTCTTCTTTTTCACTACTCCTTGTGTGTATTAGAGTGAACGGCTTGGAGACATATGTTTGTCCTTGAGGTATGTCCCTACAGCAGGGAAGCTGACAGTGGTGATTTTGGAGGCCAAAAATCTGAAGAAAATGGATGTGGGTGGATTATCAGGTGAGTTAAGCAGCAAAAACTTTGAAATCATCTCAGATTTAGAGCCTTTGGCAATAATCTTTTTGACCTTTTTTTAGTACTGATAATTTTCATGATTCAGTGCAAACCAATTAATACAAAATCTAAACATATGTCTCTCTGTGTAATTGATGATTTCACCAGGTGCTCTCTTCAAACTCCAGATTTGGTAGTGCTGGCTCAGTTTTGGTCTTCTAAATGCCTTTTTAGTACTGTGCCCACTTTCAAAAAGAGGACAATTGATGTTGTGTTTCATTGATGGAGTTACTGCATCCATGCCAGGCCGTTGGTCTGCTCTGTGACATAAAAACTCCCTGTTCTCATTTCCAGACCCATATGTGAAGATCCACTTAATGCAGAATGGGAAAAGACTCAAGAAAAAGAAAACAACAATTAAGAAAAACACTTTGAACCCTTACTACAATGAATCCTTCAGCTTTGAAGTACCTTGTGAACAGATAGAGGTACACATTTTTAATTGCAAATACAAGCACACAAATACAATAATCAGCACTGATATTTGTGCATCTGTATTTTCATTTGTAGAAGGTGCAGGTAGCAGTGACTGTGCTCGACTATGACAAGATTGGGAAGAATGACGCTATTGGGAAGGTGTTGCTGGGCGGGAACAGCACTGGAACTGAGCAACGCCATTGGTCAGACATGCTGGCCAACCCCCGGCGGCCAATAGCCCAGTGGCATAGCCTTCAACCAGAAGATGAAGTCAATGCACTAATTTCCAACAAGAAATGAAAGCCTGGAGGGATATAAAACTCAGCATTTACCTCAAATACTTCTAATTTTTGTTCCTTTAGAATGTTAAGCAGCTTAACTGACTAATTCTACTCAATGATAACTTGCTTTAGCCATGACAATATCCAAGTCTTTAAAACAGGCTGCAAGCTTTTCATTCCCTCCTCCTGCTTCTGCCTTATCAAAGATGCATCACTATGTACAGTGTTATTAAAGCAAATTACATTTTTTTACTTGTAAGTGTCATCTGTTCTATGATGTCCACCAAGCAAATTACACTTACGCAATAGACAAGCCAAAGGGCTGAAAATAGGCACTTGTATGACTGCTATTAAGTGCCTGATTCATTCTTTTGAAATTCATTTAGGTACGTTAAATTTCTATTGTATTCCACTGTAACATTTTACAAGAAAAATAATATCATTAAAGGTTAATATAGTGCACTGTGACTGAGGAGCCAAGAAAGAGAAGCCAAGATAATTTCTAGGCGGCACTTACAGACTTGTTCCTTTGCTCTAGCCAAAGTGGAGAGTGGGAACAGGCCCAAATCTCAACAGGAATATTTTATTTTTCCTGTCTTGACAGAATTTGAAAATAGGAATTTGTCACATTTGCCTTTCTTGTTTTGCCACAAAAGTAAACCATGGGCATTTCTAACAGGGACTAGTGATGAACACAGACTTTGTATAGCCATGCAGGATGCTAAAAGAAACTAAAGCAAATAAATTGTTTTAAGCTCATAATTGCATAAGACACAAAGTGGCAATTTCTGCAAAATAACACAAAAAAACCCCACTTCACTCTTTAATGACAGGTCTTTATTTCTAAATTTTAACCGGTGGGAAACAGTATTTGTTAATCCTAATTGTGCATAAAATTGCATTAAACCATGACCCATCCTTTCTCATTTTGGGGATATAGGTGTACACACATTTTTTTTTCTTTGATTAAAAAATATATCTGTGAAGTGCAGATGGCCGCACGATATAGTGTAAAGTAATAATGTGCACATAGTGAGCGCTGTAGTGTTTTGTCCTCATGTACACATAGACAGACGAATAGGAATTCCATGAAAAAATTATGGAGGAAGTTCATTTTCATTGAGGAACAACAAGGGTGCATTATTATAAGTGTAGATAATAGCTATCCTAATATATGCAGCTTTAATTGTTTTAATAAACTGGTCCTTTAAACAGCTCAGAGGGAAAGGCCTCTGTGTATACTACAAAGCCTAAAGCCCCACAGAAAAATAATATTTTTTCTCAAATAATTAATTCATTGCCATGCTGCATTTTGCTGTGTTTAGAGAGGTTACATCCATTATAGTAAACAGGCATGTGAACAATAATGATACCATAATCGCTACTGCAGTTACTGACTTTAGGTGGGAAAGCTCAGGACAACCTCACAACAAATCTATTTTTGGTTTCAGTTTTTAGGGATCTGACTTTAAAAGTAATAATAAAAAAAAATGTTCAGATCGCTTTGATAAGACTGCTTCTGTATAACAAAAGATTCAAGTGTAAAACTCTGAGTTCGACATCTCAGCTGCCTGAGGAGACCCTGACTTATCCTGTCTATGCAGAACTAACTGGATAATTAAGTTTTACCATGTGCAAAACCCAGAGGATGTTACCTGAAATTAATAAAACATTTAGTGTGTTATCAGTTCTGTTCCCTGTAGGAGATTTACACTAATGTTTGGTGATTTCATAGCTGTAATGAGTGATTTTGCAGCCAGTGCATTAAGAGCAAGTTTTGTTTGGATTCTGTAAGGCTATAGCTTATGAAGCAGTCCATCCAGTGCTAGTGGTGTGGCAGAGAGACCTGTAAGTGTGCCAGCGAAGCAAAACTTTCTATCCTGTCCCCAGCAGGGCTCCATCACTGCTGAATCCCCTCCTTCTAAATCCTTTCTCTCCTCATTTAACAGTCCTTTGGGGCTGCTACAACAAGCATCAGCATGAAAAAAGCTGAAGTGTATTAAATTATTGTGAGAGATCCCATCTGGAGGTGCTGACACTTGCGACGTCCTCCTTTTTGTCCTCACACTAACTCTGTAAACTGCAGATGTCGCTGTAGAGGCATTTTGTTCAGAACTTAAAATCATGAACAGGCATTTTTCATGGAGTCAACTATGTAATGGTGACATGATATGTTTTTTTTACAGGCAGCAAGCAACAAAGTGCTGAAAGATACAATTTAAAATAGGTTATTTGCTTGATTGTCTGCTATGTGTACAAACAACAATAGTCCACCCCATGTTAATGACTTAATTTTTTTTTTTTCTTGAATGATTCACAGGTCCATGTTGAGAATGGAACAATGGCGCAGATTATGACTGTCACCCCACAGCAAGGCAGGCTGGGACTTTTTGGGGAGTTTACATGTTCTGCTCTGGCTCCATCTGGGTCTTTATAGCTTCCTTCCACAGTCCAAACACATGCATACTTACTAAATGTAGTAAAAAGATCACAGCTGACACCAGATGACACTGGCGAAGTGTGGTGGCAAGTGCTGTGCAATAACATAGCTTTGTCTGTGTTAAGTGTAGGTTGAAATAAAGTTAACGTGAAAGCACAGATTCTTTGTTATGTGTAGCAAGAGAAAGTTATTCCTGCGCTAATAGTCCAGTAAGCAGTGCAGTAATATACACCAGTATTTACTGGTGTAACATCTTCCGGTGTGGCTGAATTAAAACAATTCCTCAAACAAGAGTGGAACAACACTTTTCAAAGTGATAAGAAAGACTCATTGCCAGTTACTGCAAACACCTGATTGCAATCCTTGCTGCCAAGGGTGGCACAACCAGTTGTTAGGTTTAAGGGGCAATTTATGTCTGTTAATAAATCAAATTATAATTTTTAAAAACTGCATTTAGCATTTAATTAGGTTATCTTTGTCTAATTTGTCTAATTGAAATTAGTTCAAATATCTTAAACATGCAAGAAACAAAAGAAAAATGTATTTTTTTATTTGTTTGTATTTATGTATTCATTTTATTATTATTTTTTTGTATTTTTTTTATTTGATTTATTTATTTATTTTTGCTTTGATACCTTTACATATGGTAGCTTTAATCATTTTCACACATCTTAGCATCAGTGTTCGTATTCCTTTTTAGCTAGCTAACCTACTTTTCTGTTAGCTAATGGACTAAGTTTACTTCAGGGCTGTCTTCCAGAAGGGCTTTTACTCCTGTTGTTTTCTTTTCAAATATATGTTTGTTGTTTTTATGGTTTGTTTTGGCTAATAATGTCTATATAACCAACTTTTGTGAACTGGACTCTTAATTCGAAGCTCTCTAGTTCATTTCCCCCCTGCTTGTTTCTCTGTTTGTGTCTCTGACAAGGGTCCCACCCCACAAGTGATTTTACGGTACATTCAGGTGAAAACCTCTGTTATGGAGGGGCAGATTTGTAGGCTCACACGGAGGCAAACGGTCAAGCCAACGTCAGCCTGCTGGCTGAAGATGCAGTGATAGAGAGCAAAGCAACAGGCTTACCTGCGCAAAAGGTGTAGGCTACTTGTCAGCTGGTCAGGGGGGGCTGTCTCCACCAGGTACGTTTTAGAGGTACAACCAGGCATCGTACCGGTTCAACAAACACCCTGAACTCTTTCCTCTCGGGACAGTTGAGATGCACCGTTAACGTTTCGGCGAGACTTCCTTTCGGACTCTGAGATGAACTTAAAGTGGACAGTGAAACGATTTCTTCTTATGTCGTTTTCAGTCTCCCACTTGCTGTTACTTGAGGGTAAGTCAGACACATCCAGACTTCTGTAGATGTTAATGTTATTGATATTATATGATGTATTACAAGTATGAGACAATATTTACATAAATAAGCCACAAAATCCTTGAGGTCTTACAAGTTATTTTCGACTTATCTCTCCTTTCTTTTATCAGTATTAGCACTCACAGATGGTAATACAATTTTACAACTGTCTGCTTAACACGATGTACACTTTGAGATGTATTTTGATTTTACACCTATAAGATACATTTGACTGAGATGAGTAAGGCAGAAACCTTAATGCTGATTTTATAACTTTGCATTTAGGAGTTCAGAGTCGACTTTCAGTGGCAGAAGGAAGACCACAGAGGTAAATAAAAGAAAGAATACTAAACATGTTGCTGTCTACTAATAATATTAATACAGTATTAATACATTAGATGATACAAATGAAAAGTCATTTTTTTCATATGTCATTCTTACACATTGCTCTAGGGTGAACATGATAAATGCATTTACACTTCCTGTATCGTGTATATGACAGAGACAGTGTATGAGAGTGTGTGTCTGTGTGTGCCTGCACATGTGCATGTGAGAGTTCAGTACAGAGAGGTTTCAAGTCTAAATTCAAGTGGTGTAAAGTGCACTTAAGTCTCCCCTCTGACTGTTTCTTCCCACTAATGTGCATGTTTGTGTGTGTGTGCAGAAGAGCTAATGCACTCCGGAGGAAACGGGATCTCCTCGGGGAGGAGGTTTGTACACTACACCTAAGAGAACCAGAGGAGGTCAGGGCACCCACATGCGCACAACACCCTAACCGGCACAAAGCTGTCTTTGTAGAGAATGAGACACACTCACTAACTTGTACACTTTCTCCCACTCAACTTGACGCAACTGTTATCTTACAGGAGCAGTTAGAGCAGTGGTACAGAAACATCAGTGTCAGCGATGTTGTTAAAGCTTAAGAGTTATTTAAGGAACTACTCTTAGCGTCTGTTGTTTACTCTTTTCCAAGACGTACAGACCATTGCTGTCAGAGGGTAGTCTGTCACGCAGTATTTTGCACAACTACACAGCCAGAGATTCCTCTTCAGGTAAATACTCCGCCTGTGAAGTGATTCCAAATGCATTCACGGAAACTTAACACTCTTTACCTGGGCAGGCTGGAATGATTACCCTTGATTTTGTCTTTCCCAGAATACTGCGGCTGCCTCAATGGCGGCTGGTGTCAGGAAGGTGGGGTGTGTGACTGTGCCCAGTTCCAGGCATTGGGAGACCGCTGCCAGATCAGTGAGTAATCCACCCATCTACATGTCTTCCTTCAGATTTGTCTTATAACCACACATTTTTGGTATGCAATAAACCAGCTGGCTAGCATCTTTGGTAACAATATCCTTTTTTAATAACATAACATAGTCAGTCTTCAAGAATTTGTGAATGTGCTCCACAATCGTTCAACAAATTTTAATTAGCTGTACACACTCCAGCATTAATTATCAGATTTTCCCAGATCTCTTTCTCTCTGTCTCTCCTTTGTTGATACAAATCCACCAACCTCCATCTCTACTAAAACCACCCACCCATACACACACACGCACACAAAGACTTTACTCCCTAGAGGAGCTGATATAAAGTCACTTGAACTTAGGTAATAGGGTAAGGGCTGAGTGATGGAGTTTCTGGTTTCTATATTGTGAACAGGCTCCTTATACAGCGTATCTGGAGATCTGAGGTCACAGTGATTGTAAAGACATTTTTCATTTCAATAAAAACTAATTTAGTGTTGACAAATGGTCGAAGGCAATGCAGTTCTTTAGAGACCACCTGTGACTCAGCTGAGACTTGAGGAGAAACCCTGCAATGGCACTGACAAGATAAAAAATATGAATTTTAAAAATAAAACACCACTACAGAAAGAAAATATGAAAGAATGTCATGAGTGCAGGTTTTTCATGAAGGTAATAAAAGCTTCACCCAAGAGAAATATCAAGCTCTCCCACCGTAACAGATTATAATAATTGAGGCAACTGAGCTATTCTTCAAAAAGTACTGAATAAAATTTGAAAATTATATTTTTTAAGCATTAATGTCTGAAATTGAAGATATGTAAAATGAGCCATTCATGTCAGAGTATTAAAATCAGAAGATGTGTTTGCTGTCAGCGCAACCCACCTCCTCAGATTTTTGGGAATGGCCCTCGGCATATCCTGCTATGGGGATTTCCTCTAACAAAGAGCTTTTAGAAAATTCAGGAGTTCATTTTCCTCTGATAAGTGCAATGAAATAGAACATGATGAAAGGCATAACGATGATAGGTCAGTTCATTTGTGTCACTATCATTACAAGAATCTTGTCTGACTGAAATGCCCATTTTTCCTCTCAGTACCTAACCAGGGCCAGGATAGAGATGGGATCTGCAGGTCATGGGGTCAGCACCACTATGAAACATTTGATGGAATATATTTCTACTTCCCTGGAACCTGCTCTTACATTTTGGCCCAGGATTGTCACTCAACTACACCGCAGTACACAGTGTGGGTAAGGCTAGTAATCAGTCTTTACTCTATGTCTATATATTAGCTTCTTGCTACATTGCCATGTTTGCTGTTAAAACAAAGCAATACGGAAGTTTCTTAAATAAGCTAAACTGCAGTGGCATCTGACTGCTTGTACTGAATAAAATAACAGGAAATAGGAGATCTGTAAAGGCTATAAAACAGTCATGTGGCAAGGTCTTAAAGTGTCTGTGTTTAGCATACATTATTAACAACTATCTGCTGCCAGCACAACACCGATGTGGCATATTTCTTTGTGCCATTGTTTTCTAAAAACTCAACAAAAAAATTGTCTTACTAAGGACAAAAATTTTTTTTAATTATGATTAACCTTTTCAAAAAAGGTGACAAAGTCATTCTAATTATGTCTTTATCCTTGCAGCCATATATTATTAGATAATGATAGTCTGCAAAATTTGAGTTGTAGCTTTAATGAGCCCTTGTTCATAAATCGGTATGTTTTTCCCTCTGTGGCTCTTATTCCACTTCTATCATTTTCTGGTGTTTGTCAGGTTCACAACAGCAGAGTGTGTGAGGGGAGTGTGTATTTATGTCCGAGAGCTCTCAGTCTGTTCTTCCCAAACGAGGAGGAGATCCACATCTCGGGATATCGGGTCCACCAGGGAGGTCGCAGGTGCATATGAGTGTGTGCATGTATGTGTGTGTTTGTTAACTGCAGAGGTGTCAAAATAAAAACTAAAAAGGAAGAAAGAAAGAAAGCATTTGCTCGCCATCCCATCTAAACCTACTGTAAAATCGATAGAAGACTATAAGTAAGATTTTCAAAGACCTGACGTCATCCAATGCTCTCATGATGTCTCTGTCTCTGTATAATGTCAGGTTAAGTTTACCACAGACCGTGGGCGGTGTCTTTATTGAACGACTGGCTGATTACCTGCTCGTGAAGAGCGTATTTGGCTTCTCTTTGGCCTGGGATGGAGGCTCGGGCGTCTACCTGAAGATGAGCGAGGAGCACCAAGGCGCCCCTTGTGGCCTGTGTGGAAACTTCAACAATGTTGCTGGTGATGACCTCACCACTGCTCGCGGTAAGACCGGCCTGACTGGCGACTCATCCTCTTATCCCTTCTCTCAGCACCCACTCATCATAATTATTGTTATTATACACTCAACACTGATTCTGGCCAATTATAGTAGCAGTGGGACCTGGGGAGTCTAGAGTGGAAGGACAGGGGAGAACTGGTAGTTTTGATTTGAATAGCTGGAAGAAGCATGGACTTTCCTCATATGACCTAGTAACATGAACTATGGTGCCCCGCTTGTTTGGGAGGAGAGATGACCAGTAATGTGGAGATGAGGAAAGACAACAGACAAAAAGGAACCAACTACAGCGCATTTCTACACGCACATATTTCCTCTTAGTGCCTCTTATAATCAGCCCTCTTTTTTATGTCTCATGTTATTGTGTTTAATGAATTAAAGAAATAATTTAATGTATGTTTGAATGGAAAATCTACTTCATTTTTGCTCTGTGTATGTGTTTTTATACATTTTTATCTTTTGTCTGTACCTACGTCATGCTGGGTATACCACATACAGCTGCACATATGTGTTTACTTTAGGTATTCGGACTGATGAACCTGCACTGTTTGCTAATAGCTGGGCAGTGGACCTTGCTCATGAACGAGCCTGTCCCTCAGTGGATCTTGACTTTAGTGGGCCCTGCCAGTCTGAGTCAGACATGGATGTAAGAACCACAGAAGCAATATTTCCACTTAATAACATGTGCAAAGACAAATCAGGCCCACCAAAGTGCACCATAATAAAACCTTTTTTAGCAGTGTTAATTTTTGTTTATTTCTGGTGGTATATTATGTTGCATATATTCATACCATACTTTATTTGTATGCAGGATGCTATAGAGAAATGCAGTGCGCTTCTCTTTTTCCCCTTTTTGTCCTGTCATGAAAACATCGATCCCAATCCCTTTGTTGCCAGTTGTGTCTCTGACCTTTGTGTGTAAGTAAAAGCAAGCACACTGTCGAGTAGATACATTCAACCTTTTGCTTGAGTTGAAACTTTTTGCATAGAAAGCAGTTGCCCGAAAACATTTGATGCATGTTTTCAGCTCTGATGATGAGGAAACTTTTTGTCGAGCCTTGGTGGAGTACACCCGAGCATGCTCCCATGTTGGATATCCCGTAAGAGAGTGGAGAGACAGCTTCCCTTCTTGCAGTAAGTAATGGCTGCTGCTCTACGATTTCAGCGGAAACATGAAAACTTGTATAATGTATTTAGTGCACACTTGTGTTCTACTTTTATTGTTAAGCCAGTTGTTTGTGTTTATGCTCAGATGACGGCTGTGAGGAGAGTTTTGTGTATAGAGACTGTATCAGCTGCTGTCCACCTACCTGTACATTTGAGAAAGAATGCCTGGGAACCAATCTGCATTGTCTGGATGGCTGCTACTGTCCTGATGGTATTCAAAGAACCCCCCCAAATTTTTTTAATGTCTCTGAAATTGTTGACTGATCTCAGATCCTTGCATGCAGGTCTCATCCTGCAGAATGGAACATGCATTGCTGCCTCTCAGTGTCCATGTGTTTATCATGGAACGTCATATGTACAAGGACAGGTGCTACAACAGGGATGCAGTGTCTGGTGAGTGTGGAAAACTGTTACTGTGTGAGAATATAGCACAGCCAACGTGTTGCTAACTGTTTCTGTTTTGTTTTTTCAGTGTGTGCATGGGTGGTGTGTGGAACTGCACTGAGAATAACTGCACAGGTGAGAATCCCATCGAAGACAGCCAAAGAAGAAATAATGCATCCAGATTTAAAAAACAAAAACACTCTTCTCTTTGTCTCTTCTTAGTTGAATGCTCAGTGGTTGGGGACGTGTTTGTGACGACGTTTGACGGAAGGATGTTTCTCCAGCCAGGGGCGTGTCAGTATGTCCTGACAAAGAGCCGCAGCAGCAGCAGATTCACCATCACACTACAATATACTACTTGTGCAGAGGTAGCACACACAACTACTTTTGCACACACCTAACAAGCCTGCAGTGCTCCTTTAATCCAGATATAACTGCCCCTTCCGTATAAATGTGTGTCAACAGCAGCAGGTGTGTATTCAGTCAGTGACAGTAGTGCTGGATGAAGATGTAAGTCGCCAAATCACTTTGACAAGAGAGGGGGAGGTGATAATTGGTGTAAACCCAGCGCCTGCCCTGCCATATGTCGATGGTACGAATCACACGAAGCACACACACACACACTATCAAATGGTACATGTAAATACATTGCTAGAAATAGTTTAAAAAAAACCCCCAATTGATTCGATTTTAAAACTTCTTCCTGACATACAGATGCAGTCGAGGTGCGGAAGCTGACCTCTGTGTTCACACAGCTGAAGACTGGGATTGGTTTCAGGCTGCATTATGACGGTCGAGGCGGAAGGGTCTATGTGCAGCTTGACAGCCAGTGGCGCGGACAGACGCTGGGACTCTGTGGAACCTACAATGGAAATCTACGAGATGATTTCCTGTGAGCATGTACTTCCCACTTATACGTCAGTGTTGAAAATGTGACTTTCGCTGAGGATATTTTTGTGGGGGGGTAGGTCTCCAGCGGGTATGATAGAGGGCACTCCGCAGCTTCATGCCAGTGCTTGGAAGGTGTCATCTGCCTGTGTTGCTCCAGTTAATCTACCTATTACAGACCCATGCGAGATGAATCAGCACAACGGTAATAGTTTCAATTACTGTGGATTTGGTTATTATTCTTTCATTTTAGCCTTAATGAAAAAATATGAAGAAAGAAAAGGATTAAGGCAAAACTTTAGGGGTTTGAATCCCAGATTGTACTATGCATTCTAACATTACTGCTTTCTGGTTTGAATTATGAATTGTTCAAGTTTTAGCTGCAGGCAATCTATCTTGTCAAAGGAAATATGAGGATGTGTTAAGTTTTGTGTGGGCTTATGTGTCTTGTAGTATTCTACGCATCCCAGTGTGAGGTGCTTTTGGGCACTGTGTTTGCTCCGTGCCATGGCTACATCAGTCCAAACATCTACCAGCAGCAGTGCCGCTATCAGGCCTGCCGCTGTGGAAGCAGCTGTTTGTGCACTGCACTGGCTCATTACGCTTACCTTTGCTCCAAACATGGAGTCAACATTAATTTCAGATCACAAGTCTCTGAGTGTGGTAAGTTTCCATAGTCTGGATTTTTTTTAGACATTAATTTGTGCCTTTGTGATTTTTCTTCTTATTGATATGAGATTCAAGTGTACACTGCCCCAAAATGTAGGCATTGTAAAGGGATTGCAGAAGACTGTAATTTACCCCAGAAAAACAAATTTGTACTATTCGCTGTGTGTGATATACAGGAGTGGTGTGTCTTGGTGGAATGATGTACCACTTGTGTGTGTCGTCTTGTGGCCGGTCCTGTCGGGCATTGTCCAGCAATGAGACATGTACCACTGATGATTGTGCCGAGGGATGCGGCTGTCCAGACGGCAGTTTTTATGATGATGTGCGCCAGCGCTGTGTGCAGCTGTAAGCATTAAGCACCTCATACATCATCCTTACTTACTAATGGGTATCAGTTGCCATTTGGCCAGAAAGGACATACAATGGCACACAAAGCACTTAAACACAAAAAGCATCATCATTAATAAATGTAATCAAAATATTCTCATGACTTTCTCCTCAGGTCGCAGTGTCACTGTTATTCCATGGGTGGGGTGTCACAACCAGGAGAGGTGACCTTCAGTGCCTCTGGGCCCTGGTGAGTCACAGCTGACCGTAAGCTGCACTGAAAATTGAAAACCCACTCTTCTTGCTCTTCAAACTGCACACAGTGCAACATACTGGCACACACCATGATCCATTTGAGAAAGCAGTTTAAGCTTGAGTGATTGTCAAATGAGATGTAGAGCACTTAAACTGACCTTGTGTTTGATAACATTATTCTCTTTCCCAAACACTCGCCCCTTTTTCTCTCCCTTCCTGTCTCCACCATCAGCCTGTGCAGAAATGGGAAGATGGAGTGTGTGCCAGAGGAAAAAGGTAACCTCTCTGCACTCCCCCCTCCTCCCTTCAGTTCCTGCTTTCGTCCGTTCCAGTAACAAAGTGGCATTTCAGGCTATGTCCCTCTTGCTGAAATCAAGAGCCTTATGTCTGTAGCTGTGGCTTGTTTCCCATGACTTGATGTTGCAATTGGTGTTTATGGCAACTAGGGCATCGATTTTCTTGTGTGTGTGTGTGTGTGTGTGTGTGTGTGTGTGTGTGTTTGTGCGTGCGTGCGCATCAACATCATAGAGCCAGATAGTATAGAAGTCGGGGAGTGTCCAGAGGGGAAAGTGTACCACAGCTGCACTGAGCAGAGGGGAGGAGTGGCCTGTGCACCAACCTGCCGCAACCTGATGTTGAACCTGACGTGCCCACCCAGTACACCATGCATACCTGGCTGTGTCTGCCCTTCTGGGTAATACAAAGACTTAGTGACTATTTTCAAAATAACATGAGAATGTATAGCTATTTGTTCGTTTGTTTTTAGTGGCCTCCTACCTGTTAGTCAGTCACTTTTTTTTTTGTTAATTTTAATACTAATTGTAATCCCTGCTTTACCCGTGTTAGGATAGTTACATTGAAACACAAAAAGTGGTACCTTAACGTAGTTAAAACACCTTTCACCTACCCCAGGACCATTTGCCATTGGCATGGGTTGCACTCACCACTGTGGACTGAATGAAAAGAAGCATCTTGCAGGCATCAGCATATATGTGTCTTAATTTCACTTACAAGATTTTTGCCGATATTCAGCAACCAGAGCACAAAGTACTCTGAAAGCTCATGTCCAGGGAAAGACTGGTTTTCAGTACTGTCACCATAATACTGGAAAAAAAACTTCAATGCAGCTTAAATTTAGGAACACTAATTCCTGTTAGAGTTTATATTTCTAATAATTGTGACTGTTTTAATTAGTGGGGAGATGACTGAATGTTTTGAGTTTGTGTTTGAACTGTTGAATCTTGTGTTTATGTATTTTCTCCACCATTTTTTCCAAAAAGAGATTTGATCTCCAGGCCTAAAAGCTAAAGTGTTAATTGCAACACAGAGACAAACACAGATATGGGGCTTGAGTGTTTAAGTGTTCGCATGCTTTGTACCACCTACTTTTGTTTTACCCATGAAGGCTGGTGCTGCACCAGGGGGAATGTTATTATCCAGAAAATTGCCCTTGTTCCTGGCTTGGACTTGAGTACCTCCCTGGAGAAACTGTGGAAACACCATGCTACAAATGGTAAACACATTTCCTGCCTCTGTATTATTTACAAAGTAATAATGAGGTTCCTTATAAGGTTGTCAATCATCTCCAAACAACTGATTCTCAAAGCAGTTACAAAAGAAAGTTTGTCTTTTGTCCCACCTCTGCTTTGTTTTTGCTCTTCTCTTATGCACCCACCTGTCCATCCCTTTAGCGTGTGTCACCGTGGCTATTTTAACTGCAGCTACTCCCCGTGTCCAGCTGTGTGTACTGTTTACAGCGACAGGCACTACCACACCTTTGATGGCCTCGAGTACGACTACCACTCTGACTGTCAGGTCTACTTGCTCAAAGTGAGTAGGCTGGCTGTGTGGATTTATATAACAACTTTCTAGTTAGCACAAAAAAAACCTAATAAAGGTGTAAAATTATATAATTTGCTTCCAGTGACAAATTTATGGATTAATTTTTGGCACTGGAATGTCAGTGGGGATTGTCTGATAGAGACTGTGCTAACCTGTGCCAGAGAAGTTTGTGTGATTGATTGCGTTTAAGGGCAAAGGAGGAGCATCCTTAACAATTCCTAGCCAACACTGATATGGATCTGGGAAAGAAGATCCAAGCTGGTTTCTAATCTTGGAGTTTGGGTTTTAATTAGAGCCGATTAAGGCATGTATGTGTGTGTTTGTGTCGGTGGGTTGGGACCACTGTAATGCTAGCAGACGCTGCGCAAAGCTGTAGTGACACAAAGAGACCAGTGTTCACTTCAAACCCCAGGGCTCCTGCGCTCCCAGGGATATAGAATTAGAATTAGCAGAACAGACATTCAGAGCCCGCAGGCCGCCTGCCACCATGCAGACCTGAAAAGAATGGGGAAGCTGGTCAAAACTGTACTTTAATAGTCTACAGTTGTTTCCTCTTTTTGTCACTTCTCATGTGTCCAGGATGATGATGTTTCCTGAACAGGTAGAATGAGATTCCATCTCCGAGTCTAGCACGTGGTGTTTAGATATTTGCTTTTTGACTGCTGTGGCTTTAGTGAGGAAAATTTTGAACAGACAAAAAACAAAACAAAAGTATTTTGTTGTGTTTGCTAAAAAAACCACAACTTTCCTTACAGTAGTAATATTTTGCCTTCTCCTCTCATCAGAGTGCAGGAGAGACCGAGGTATCCATTGTTGCCCAAAACAAAGACTGCTATGAGAGCGGCATTGTGTGCATGAAAATCCTGGTCATTCACGTGGGACTTACCAAGATCTACTTCACTGACAATTCTGGCAACCTTGTATGGATAATACAAACACAGTAACAAGCTGAAATATTTCAGTAAAATCCAGTGAATCCTGCTGATGTCACGCTACCTGGTTTATTTTGTGTTAGAGCCCTTCCACTGTTGTTGGTCGAGGGTCAGAGTTTGAGCTCTGGAAAGCCGGCTACTACACTGTCATCCACTTCTCAAATCAGGACCTGACCATCCTTTGGGACCGCAAGACGACTGTGCACATCAGAGCTGGACCTCAGTGGAAGGCGTGTACTAGTAGCACATCTGAAATTCGAAGTGTTGTTATAAGAAAAATATGACAAGTTGTCTGCTTTTTCGCTCCAGGGTCTTCTCAGTGGGTTATGTGGAAATTTTGACAGTGTGACAGCGAATGATATGACCACCTCCAGCCACATGGAAGTCAGTAATGCACAGACATTCGGCGATAGCTGGGCCCTGGGACAGGTATGAGTCAGCTCATTTCCTCTACTCCCCTTCATTGATTCTTCTTTTGCCCTCTTTTCTCTTTCTGTCTTTGTCCATCACCCTCAAACTCACTACCTCTCTACCTCCCTGCTCCCTGTGCCCGTCTCCCTCGAGTACACCGTGATATTTAAGAGTAATCAGACACTTGATCGCTTTCCGTGTGTGTGTGTTTTCTGTATTTTAGTGTGAAAGCGACTATGTACTTGAGCGACCATGTGAAGGGGACTTAGGGAGACAGCCGTACGCCAAAAGAGAGTGCGCTCTCCTCTACAGCGATGTCTTTGCACCTTGTCACAATGTTGTAAGTGCCATTCAAGTGACACATATAAACACACACAAACACAGAAACCTGTGTATAGAGAGACTGCAGCTATGAAAAGGTTATATCATTTGAAAAAGGGAGCTATAGGGATTAATAAGGGGTTATAGGAACAACTCTTAACTAATCCTGGTAAGCACACTCTTTAAAGACATTCACAAGCTTGCCACTCAAATTCAAATAGGGCACACCTAGTGTTTATTATAGTGTTATATTTCAATTTATGACCAGTAGATGGAGCCATGTTTTTATGTACAGTTTTTTAGCCATCACTATCAACCAGTGGAGAGTCCATTTCACTTCATTGCTTAAACTACATTTCAGAAAATACATACATTTAGAATTAACTAAGAGGTTCAGTAGAGATTATCATAATAAAGCAAAAGTCAATCTTTGAACATGTCTGTGTTCAAACAAATTTCTCTCTGTCTTATATTCTTTGCAATAAATTCATTTTTCTTATTAAACTTAATGTGCCCTCTTTGATCTGATCTGATTCACGTTCTTGTCATGTTCAGTGAAGACAAATACGTTCCCTTGAAGCAACCTTTAGAGTAACATCATTTAGTAGTATATTCCTTTGAGATATTTCTGAATTCCTGCTACTTTTTTAGCACTTATTTAAAGTATGTTTGTATTCTTTTGCACTAAAACAGATTTATTTGAGGAAACAGCAGTTTTAATGTATTAATTGATCAAAAGCAAAAAATATAGATTACAATGAATTCTCAACAGAAAAAGAATCATGCTTGCAGACAGAAGACTATAAAAATGTAAATCAATACATTTTAAAATATGGTACAGACACAGCAGACCTGATAATAAGCGGGAGGCAATCCCACAGAGCAGGATTTAAAATGTCAGAAGCACAGTTCCTCTTTGTTCTCAGTTTCGATGGTGGGATAATTAAGTGCAGTCGGTCAAAAGATATGAGTGGTCGTAGTGGAGAATACAGGGTGATGAGTTCAGATATACAAGACTCTGCTATGCCATGGCATGCTTTTAATG
Organism: Haplochromis burtoni; assembly: GCF_018398535.1. NCBI lineage: Eukaryota > Metazoa > Chordata > Actinopteri > Cichliformes > Cichlidae > Haplochromis > Haplochromis burtoni. The sequence goes on along the minus strand of NW_024582525.1, from coordinate 442,096 downwards.
TTAAAAGCAGAACTGAACTAAATTATGAAGCATATATTCATATAAAGCATGTCAGTCTGTGCAATTCAGCAAGAATAGGGTAATGTGTTCTTCTCATTTAGTATCATATATGTGCCTCACTGCCTCATTCTGAACCAAATGATTTTCAGTAAATGCTTTAAGATACAAATCTAGATTTGCAGTAATTAAGGCAAGGATAAATAAAAACATTAATATCCCAAGGCAGTACTGAGCTAACTTTGGAAATATTTCTGTACAGCTAGATCCAGGCCCAGTGAGTTTTAACTCATGTTAGTGTTGAGCTGGCATTCAGTCTTTAATAGTAAGGCTGTCACAGCTGGTCTGTTGATGTAGTGTGCAGTACCCAAATGTAGACACATGAAACCACTAATTATATGAAAATGAGCATTTTATTGGCTGATGCAAGTAGAAACCAAACAATAACAATCCCAAAGAGTAAAGACATCTAATCAACAGGGGTTAGAGGGACACAGGTGAACACAATTAACAATGGATGAAAACAATCGAGGAATCAAGGAAAGGCGGATAAGACACAGAGGAAACAAAAACGTTCAATGTAAAACAGGAAATCAGATGCTCTTACCAACACTAAACAATATAGGAGATAATAGGAGACAAGGAGACAAAAGGGACCAAAGCATAAACGTGGTATAAGACAGGAATGCATAACACAAACACTGTCGAGACCACTTCTACAAACAATTCTAAAAATAGACAACAACTAAAATACAAACAAAAACAAAAAAAACCCTCATCACTGGGAGAGATACGAAGTAAATATACTGCTCTTTAAAATTCCGAAAAAAGGAACACTTTTATGCCTAACACCCTAACCTTGTCTAGTTGGCCATGTGCTCACGGCCTGGCACTGTGGAGCCTGATTTGCCATAGAATACCAGAATTAGGAGAGACACACAGACCTCTACAGGCTAAGCAATGGCATCCTGACTGCCATAAGATATCAAGGTGAAATCCTTGATATCGTCCGACGTCACGCTGGTGCAGTGGGTCCTGGGTTCCTCCGGTGCAAAAGCATGCCCGGCATCATGTGATTAAAGAATGCAGGCAGTTCCTGGAGGTTTGATACCAATCAGTGGTATCAATACCTTATCAGTTCCAGAATATAACAATAACCATTCACAACTTTGAAATCTGTCTCTGTCTACGCTGATAATGTGACAGATGTTTACAAATTATAGGACAAAATATGATTCACATGTCCTGTGAAACATGTACCTGTTTGTTATTAGCCTCTGACAAGCACTGGGGTAAAAGTGACAGATTTATTGTTGTTAGTGTTGTTGAAAATAAAATTTTACAAGAAGAGAAATAATAATATGCATCAGGGGCACAGAAAGGGCTTATTAAATGTGTTTCATAATAACATTCTAGTAAAATGCTAACATCTGAATATTAATTGTAACCTTGTTGCTCCAACCTGGTTGCAGCACACGTCTCTACTTGTTATATTTTCTAAAATTATAGTAATACAGAAAAGTATTATTTGCTCCTGTTTATGTACATCATAGTAGCCAGTGTCAAAGACAGAGTTAACCTTCCCTTTGGCCACACCAACTCATTGCTGATGCATAGTTTGTCATAGAGTTCATCTGATACCTTCTGCACCAGAGGTTGACCCACATTTCTTTGTCCCGATATCATCGGTCTTTCCTGTCTGAATTATTTAAAACAACTCCCCCCCCCTCCGAAAAATAAGACCTCCCTCAGTTTCTCCCAGCGAGATTTGGCCTCGTTCATTTCATGATTGTTTGTGTGGATATCTTTCTGTGTGTACCCTTTCAGGTTGATGTGGCCTGGTTCTACAGGAACTGCCTAACAGACACTTGCAATTGTAACCGTGGGGGAGACTGTGAGTGTCTCTGCACGTCCATCGCTGCATACGCATACAAATGCTGTCAGCAGGGGGTCACAATTCACTGGAGATCACCTTCTGTCTGTCGTGAGTACATACATACACAGACAGACAAATACAATACAGGCTTCTGCTGTGTGGGCCAGGGACGTGACCTTTGCTTACCTCTTTGACCCATTTTCTGTAGACACTCTTTGCATCAGTCAATATTTTGCCATTTTTCACAAGATTAAATAATTCTTCTGTTATATCTTACATTTTACTCTTCTGGACTGTCTTTCAGCCTATGATTGCGAGTACTACAATCAAGGTATGTTTAACTGAGAATCTTCTACCAGATTTGTAAACCTTACTCTTATTCCCTGCCATCTTATCATTCATTTCCTCTTTCGCTCTCTCACATCACAGAGCTAGGCGATGGCCCATTTTCCTTGGTGAGTGCAGTCTATAAAGACACCATGTTTGGAGTGAATCGTACCAGCAGCTCTGTTTTTCCCCTGGTAAGAGAAAGACCAGGGCAGTTGCCTGCCCCAGGTCTACTGTTCAACTTCATGATCACAGCAGGATTGCAGAAGGACAGAACATCACGTGAGCATCTGCATTGTTATTATTATTATTATTATTATTATACATTGATATGTGTTTATTTTCTGCATAAATTACGTTGATTATGATTACGACTATTTGTAGGTGTTCCCATGGTGTCGCTGGAGTCTGCAGAGAGACCCAACTACTTCCTTGTTGTGTCAGGGCGCAGCCGTCTGCAGTTGGAGCAGTGGAGTCGAGGGGTGGAGTTCAGTCGTAGAGCAACCTTTATCCAGCACCAGGGGCTGATTCTCCCAGGTCACACTTCATTTGAGCTTGTGGCCCAGCCCGGAGTTTTTTTGACACTCACACGCACTGCTGCACGAGCCCAGAGATACGACACCTCACAGGGCTTCAAAGCCAGCAGCAGCTTCACACTGGAGGGTCAGAAACACACGCATATATACAGTGGCCCCAAAAACATATCAGAATGACCCAGTTCTTTTTTTTATAAAATGTTAGATAAACTAGTATTTAAACCATAAAATGCATTTAGGACAATTTAACGGGAAGGTTTCTATTAAAAGAAATAAATAAATCACCAGGAGGGAGAAAGCATGAACACAGTGCTCTAAATGGCAAGCTGGACAGGTTCTGATTGTTAAACTTAGTGGACCATGCCAATTCCTAATGTGATGAGCTAAACTCCACCATTGGTTGCATTGCTAGAGGCATATGTTTGAACTGATGAGCAACTGACTTAATAAATTTGTTACATTTCAAAATCACCTTGAAACTTGTTGGTTGAACATCAATTAAAATGTGAAGAAAAATTCAAGCATCATTTGCTTGCACACAGGAACACTTTGAATATATATTGTTAAACATCCGTGAGAAGAGAAGCAGACACAGGAACACCAGCTGCAGATTGGTCTGCATGACTCTGTGCAAAATCAAATCAGAAACAGGTGATAAAAAGCAGCAAGGACAACTCAGCTTAAATATTATCTTATGAATAGAAACCATTCATAAGCTAAAAATCAAGACAGCTGTACCTGAACTTGCCTGAGCCCGTAATGTGATGTAAATCCATATTTTCCGTATGAATTTAGCTCTTTTTACTTGTCCAAATAACTTTTTGGAGCCACTGTATACCTTTTATAGATGCATGCTGTACATACAAATGCTGACTAATAAGGTATGTTTCCTCTCTTCTTGCAGAGAGCACTTTTGTAATACCTTACCGTATGATGTGTGAGTGGCGCTACCAGTCCTGTGCAAGTCCTTGTGTCCCCACGTGCAGTGACCCAGATGCTACACGCTGCCAGTTTCTTCCTCCGTAAGAGGCTTGGCTAATTAAAAAGCAATAATAAAATCAGCATAATGTGTGCTCGACGCAAGTATTGAAGTAGTTTTGTATTTTACAGTGTAGAAGGTTGCTTTCCACGATGTCCAAAGAACATGGTCCTTGATGAAGTCACTAGAAGATGTGTCTACACAGAGGACTGTGAGTACAGCCATTTTTATTTTAAGTTGCTGTAAAAAAAAAAAGAAAAAAGATATGGTTTTCTCATATACCAAAAAATAAACTTAGTACAAAAAGCAAAGAGATTTATGTTTGGTAAGTTATTGCTTAGCTGTAACAGCACTTATAAAAAATCTTATATTTTGGAAAGCCTTTTTATTTCTCTTAATTGTAAGGAAAATACATTTGTGAATTGAGCAGCAACATGGACCGTACTACAGCTGTCAGTTGGTGTCTACTGCAAGCATGCCATGTTTGACTGATCTGGATTGGTCTCATGCCATAAGACAACAACCAAGCTGCAGCATTACTTGGCTGTATATGGTTCTTCCACATGCTACTGAAAAAATGGTTAAATTGCCAATATGTCTTATTACTTCACACTTCAAACACCCAATAAAATAAACCACACCAAAGTTTTTTAACCCACATACTCAACACTGCTACTCAATTCAAAAATGCATTTTGTGGCACCATTTAAGTGGAAATAAACAAGCAATTCAACAGTGTAAGGTTTATTGCCAAGAAGCAGAATTATGACAAAGAAATAATCAATCAGACATAAATGTCCTTACTTTTGTGCCAAGTTTATATTTTTTCTTGGTTTTCTCTGTATATGACGATGGTTTTAATCATTTTCAATTGAAAATATTTGCCTGTTATAATAAACGTCTTCTCCAGGTGTGTCTCTTCCCCCAACTCCAACCCCGTTTGCATATGTGACGCGGTCTAACAGGACTACTACAGCACCACTGCCAATACCTACGACTACAACAACAACTTCTACTACCACCACCACCACTACCACCACAAGGCCGACAACAACCACTACAACCACCACCACTACTAGAGCCACCACTACCACCTCCACTACTATCAGGTCCACAACAACCACTGCCACTTCTACCACCACCACTCCTGCTACTACTCCCAGCACAACATTAGCCACTGAGCGTGTCACCACTCTGCTCACCCCAACTTCATCCACGTCTCCATCTGCTACTCCCACCACTATTGTTTCAACTACTCTCACTCCCACAACCCCGACAGAAAGCACCACTCTCAGGACAACTGAAACAACCCCCACTCAAACGCAAACTACTATGGTGACTACAACAGTTACCTCTGCAACGCCTTCCACTGTACCCACTGGAGCCACTACCGCCCCCTCCACTACTTCTCGTCCCTCCCATACCTCACCCTCAATTCCTACCTCCACCACCATTACCGCACCATCCACATCCCTGCCTCTTCCAACATCCCCCACCTTACCACCCACTACAGTTGTTACAACTACCTCCACCTCAGCTACTTTTGAACCTGAAACCACTACCAAATCCACAACCACTCCTCAACCTCCTCCAGCAGATACGACTGTCGCCACAGAGGCCACCACTCCAACAGACACTCCAACAACTACAGCACCCCCTCCTACAACCATCGAGCCCACCACTGAGCCTGTAACTACAGAGATAGTCACAAGTCCTGCAACCATTCCTGTAACAGAGGAAACATCAACCACTCACCCTTTCCTTTTGCCCACTATTCCCTGTACAGTAAGTCTTTTGTTTTAGTTTATTATATATGTACAAATATAAACGTGCATGAAAATACCCGTCCTTGTTAAACTTTAGAAATCATGGTAGCAATTTTAAATAATTACTTAAATCATCATAGATTCCTTACGTGATTATTTAGTATGAATAGGCTTTAAAATATAAGCAAAATGCTACGAACAGTCCAGGTTGCTGTTGACATCTTTAATAGTTCTGTTGTAATCTTGTAGTAAAATAAGTGTCACAGTAAGCATCCACAATACTAGCTCTCTAAAAGCAGTGAAATTCAGTCGTGTTTTTTTAAATTGATGCTGGTGCTACTGTTCATACCGTTATGTGTCAAAACAAATTATACCTACTATTAAAAATTAAGAAATGCTTTCTGACTCACAATGAGCCTTTCATTTCAGAAAGGCTTGATCGGTCCTCGTACCATAAAGGCAACATTTCTGCATTACCTGTGCGCCAGTCACATATCACACCTATTCTTGTGGCCTTTCACTGACTTCCAGTGAAACTCAGAATCAGCTTTAAAATTCTATTACTAGCATAAAGCTTTACATGGACAAGTCCCTGCTTATATAGCAGAGCTTCTGAAACCTTATCAGAGCTGCCGGCCTCTCTGATCCTCTAACCAGAGCCTCCTAACTGTCCCTCGCTCTGATTTTAAAACTGGAGGTGATCGTGCTTTTGAGGTTGTTGGGCCCAACCGTGGAACAGTCTTCCTTAGTCGGTCAGGTTGGCTCACTCCATTATTTCTTTTAAATGACTACTGAAAACTCATTTTCATCATTATTGCTATACAGAATATCCATTCACTTCTGCCCTTTTCAGGGTCGCAGGGCCAGTCTGTTGCAGGGCTAACACACAGGGACAGACAACCATTTGCACTCACATTCACACCTATGAGCAATTTTGATTGATCGATTAACCTAAGACATGGTAAGTGCATGTGTTTGGACTGTGGGAGGAAGCCAGAGCACCCAGGGAGAACATGCAAACTCCACACAGAAAGACCCTGGCCTGATTGTGGAATTGAACTCAGGACCTTCTTGCTGTGCAGCAACAGTGCTAACCACCGTGCCACAGTGCTGCCTGTTATGCAGAATAATGCATAGTTAATCTGCATACACATACTGTATTCTAAGCAATAATGGGTTGGGCTGAAAGAAAAAACATAAATCATTATGTAGAAATTAAATATGTGTGTTTGATGATGATAATGAAGTTTAAGCCAGCTCAGCTTTTAAAAACAGAACGTGTTTATTTGCATCCACAGCCCCCATACTCCTATCGCATTGATGAGTGTGTTGAGCTGATCTGTTTTAATGGAGAGCTGCTGCTTCACAACTCTTCTCTTCACTGTCGCTACAACACCACCCAACCTCAGTGCAGTCTGCTGGGCATGCCTATCCTGGTTAACACAGACCCCTGCTGTCCGCAGTGGCAGTGCCCGTGTAAGTTTAGCTATATGCACTAAAATAACTTGGTATGAAATGGTATGAAAGTTTTCTTTTGCCTTGATAATCTGTTTGGCTTTCACAGGTCGCTGCACTGTAATGTCAGACCTGCGTGTGATCACATTTGATGGTAATAATGTAGCCTTGTACGACAATGGCTCCTACATCTTGGTTAACCTGCCCAGAGAGACTATTATTGGCACTGTGGAGAAATGTCCAACTAGTCAGGTATTATATAAAGTAAATGCAATTAAGTCTAATATACTAAAAAGCAGATGTTAATGGCTTACATTGACGTTTTTTCAGAGTGTGAATTCCATCAGGCGAACTGTGAGTACAGCTTCAATTCTTCCGTGTTATTCCCTGCAGTTATACTTGCATCAAAGCTGTTGTATTATTATCTCATTATGACTACTCTTTAATGTTTCCTGCAGAGCCCTACAGGTGGAACATCTGGACTTTGTTTTAAGAAGCTGAACATTACTACCTCTTTCTACAGAATTATAATCAACCGACTCGATCGGAAGGTGATTATTTTTACCAGCTTTAATCCCAAGACATATTCAATTTAGCCTACATAAATAATATGCTTGCATTCTTTACATTGGTCTCTAGGTTACAGTAAATTACAGACCTGCTAGACTTCCATTCTCACGTCAGTCCCTTTATGTGGAAGATACAGGAAGCATGTACCTTATCCACACACCTGGCGGGATCAGTATACAGTGGTATCATAGCACGGGCATTATGGTGCTACAGTATATTGCTCCTAATAATACATCTGTGCCCACTCGAGGCCTGTGTGGTGAGCTGTCATATACATGCACCCATACACACACATACCCACTGGCTTTGACTACATCAGCACCAACATCAGCCTCTTTTATCTAAGTGCCATCTTTAGGCCCTTAAAGGTTTAATGTCTAAACTGCAGCATCACTTTGACTTGAATCATTATGGGATATGACAATTTGAGATGTCGAGAGCTATTTGGTTTAATTAGGCAGACACCATGTCACTTGACATTTTTATTGCTCATTTGCTGTACACACACACACATACATACACACACAAACCTGTCTGTCCACTATGCCAGGTTGCTGCGATGGGAACCCAGAAGATGACCTGAAACTGCCCAATGGCACAGTGGTGAGAGAGTTGGGAGACATGATGATCTTCCTACAGGCATGGAGAGTCCACACCACCGATGAGACCGAACACACACGCAGGGTCGGAGACAACTGCACCACTGGCGACTGCTCCACCTGTCTCTCTATGCTTTACCAAAGCGCTTTCACACCATGCCACGGCAAGGTACCCAGCAGTGCTTTCAAAACCTTGATTGTAGTGAATGTGCTAAGTTACTTTGTCATTTGCCTTTTGCATTAAAAACGGTAGCAGGAGAGTAAATGGGGTTGCAGTGGCCCAGGAAGCAGAGCAGGTCATCTACTAATTGGAAAGATGGTTGTTCGATCCCTGGTTGCTCAAGTCAGCATCCCAAAGTGTCTTTTGGCAAGATAGTGAACCTGAAGTTGCTTCTGATACGGTCACTGGAGTGTGAAAGCACTTAGACTTAGAAAAAGCTGCTTGTATGAATGGCTGAATGAGACTTCTTGTGCTTTGAATGAGGAGTAGAAAAGTGCTATGTAAGAACCAGTCCATTTAACTGATTTGCTGGTCAAAAGGAAAAGCTAAGGCACTTTTGAAAAAGCTTTGTTATTTCAAGTATTCATCATGCAAAAATACCAAATGTGAGGATATGCCATGGTGTGTGCTGTGGCAGGCAAAAGGGAAGACACAAATGCAGGACTGGAACATGGAAACATAACTTAAAACGGCAGCTTTATTGCTGGGAAAAACACTCCATTAAATAAACTCATGAAAACCAACCAAAACCCTGAACATGGAAACAAGGAACTGAAAAAACTAGGAAACTGGGAGCACTGAGACCGCACACAGCATTGTGAGGATACGAGTACAACGCGACAACCAACAGAGGAAAACACAGGGCTTAAATACACCAGAGAGTAACGAGGGAATGGAAAACAGGAGGGAAGTACAGCTGGAGCTAATGTGACATAATGAGACAACAGAAACAACGAAGAATACACTGACATAGGACATAGACTGTCAAAGTAAAACAGGAAGCACGAGCCAAAGACGCAGACTACACAGACGTGGAAACATGACAGACTCTGGAACAGAGGGAACATGAAGAACAGAGACAAAAGTAACAAGACATGGGACACAGGGAAGACATAAAGACAGATAACTAATACTAAACATACAACATACGGAGAACAGAATTAAACCTTCACCAAGAACACAGAGGAGGCACAGAAACAGAACAGAAACCCAAAACTAAGAACTATAAATACAATACAAACAGAAAACCACCATTCAAGGAGTATAAGTTAAACCAAAAACCCAAACACTGGGTCAACAGACCCAGTGCCGTGACACGATATGTGGTTTGTTGATTAAAAACCCACTCACCCTTTCATGCCCTGCTTGTGTTTTTTTCAGGTGCCTCCGGAGCAGTTCTGTGACATCATTTGGGCAGGTGACCTTCATTACAAGGACCACCAGTGTGACTTCTTGGCAGCCTACGTGGCGGTCTGCTACACACATCAAGTCTGCATCAACTGGAGACGACACAACTTCTGCCGTAAGGAGACACAGCATAAAAAATGACATACTCAGATGAACTCATTCATGGTTTTTGTTTTCTCATGCATTGTAATCTTGCAGCACTCCGGTGTCCCCCTGGTAAGGAGTATCAGCCATGTGTGAGCACTTGCACCAGCCGCACTTGTCTAAACAGAGATTACTACGAAGAGACTACCTGTTCCTTCATCAGAGAAGAGTGTGTGTGCCGCAGTGGAACTATCCTGCACCGTGCTGATTCACCTTACTGTGTAACCGAGGACCGTTGCGGTGAGTTATTACTTGCCCTTGTGATGAACACTGCAATGTCTAAGATGCTGCGTAAGTTTGTTATTGTTTTTGTTTGGTTCTGCTGTATCCAGTGTGCACAGATAATGAGGGTAACCCCCGGGCCCCAGGCGAGGTGTGGAATGGCTCTGCTCGGAGCTGCTGTCTCTACAAGTGTATGGAAAATGGCTCTGTGGTGGCTGTGGAACCAGACTGCAGCGCTGTGCCTACTCCACTGTGTGAGAGAGAGGGAGAGTATGTGCTGGATGTGCTGGAAGAAGGAGCCTGCTGCCCAAAGAAGATCTGTGGTGAGTTGCAACTGTCCCCGTTTATCTTTTATCTTTGATTCATCTTTAGGTTTTACCTTTTTTTTTTTTACTAGTAACTAACTAGTAACTAACTAGTACATGACCATGCTACAGTATTGTTTTGTCTGGTTGTACTGTTGGCTAGCAGATATACTTAATCACATTGAGAAAAGTAAAAAACTAGTTGTGGGAGATGTTTTATAAATGATAAAATGGGGCAATATTATCAGTTGCTACGTGGTTGCTAGGCGTATAATTAAGCTTTTTGTGGATATAAATGAGTTATTATTGTTGATAGGATAGCATGCTTCCATAATACTTTATGCACCTACAACAGTAGGTGCATAAAGTATTATGAAAGGCTAAAGCAGGTACCGGTAAATTTAGCCTAGAGGGTTGCCAGGCAACGAGATGGCATCATAGCATATCATGCATAATTCTCCTTTTGAACCTGTTATTGTTCTTAAATGGAAATTCAATGATGTGTTTAATAAGGTGTTAGAAGTGCAGAAATAAAAATAAATAAATAAACAAATAAAAATGTATCATTTTTATATGACAACATCATAATATCTGATATAAAAAAACAATCCAGAGGCCTAAAATCCACCTCTGAGCCAAATCTGGTTGCTCAACTTCATATGTTTTACGAGGACTTTGTGGACAAAGGAACAAACAAACACATAGACAGAGATTTTGCATATTATTATAGTGAGATACGACATTGATGATGTTTCACCAGATGTTTAGATAACTATCATATCTGACATCATATCTCACAGTACAATAATATTGAACGGGTTGCATTGTTATACTTTGTCATGTTTCTCAGGTCTTTGTCTGAATTTCTTATGAACATTACTTGTCATGTTCTCATGTTGTTGTTAAGGATTGTCTTATTGCACTGCAGTCACACTGGGTTAAATATTTACACTTGGGTTTTAAGGGGTATTTATTATTTTCTTCTTTATTTTATTCACGGGTTGTACGGAAGCCCCAAACGCAATTTCATTGTTCTCTGACAATGACAATAAATAAATGAATGAATGAATGAGTTTAGCTTAATAAAAGTGTGTCCTCAAATAGTTCGCAAAGTATACCACCATAATTTACACCAATTTCAGAGACCAAAAATCATTTTCATCAGTATAAAGTAATACCCATTAAATGAGCAATCCTTCACTACTTTTAGACTGCAACATGACCATCTGTGATAGTGAAGCTCCACCTTGTGATAATGGGAACAGGCTAGTGATCGGTTACAGCGCTCTTTCCTGCTGTCCAGAGTACCGCTGTGGTAAGAACAAACTTTCATCATTACATTTTATAAACTTTCTGTCAGATATAACATTTGGATTAAACAGTTTCATTCACTAAATGGTCTTCCTCAGAGTGTGACCCCATGGCGTGCCCTCCTGTGTCTACCCCAGAGTGCAGGGAAGATCAGTTTCTAGTCGAGGTCAGGGGGCAAAAGTCCTGCTGCTACTCTTACCTGTGTGGTGAGTTTAAATTGCTGTGTACAGGCCTGCCTGGTTTGAGGTCCCTTTAATTACAGCAGTAAATCTGTGAATGTTCTTGTTTGTTTTCTCTCTGAGCAGTGTGTGAGTCATGTATCGAGCCCATTCCAACTTGCTCGAACGGAGAAATTCTGGCTGTGGATCTGAACACCACCAGCAGCTGCTGTCCACAGTACCACTGTGGTAAACTACATGAGCAGGCTCATGTGTGTGTGTATGTTTTTGTCTGACTTTCAAGTAATATTCATACTTTGTTCCTTTTATTGCAGTCTGTGATGTCAATCTGTGCCCTGAATCATCTGTGAGCTGTGCACCTGGTCTCTCTCTTGTCCAAACTGCCATTCCCGGGCATTGCTGCCCCCAGCATCACTGTGGTACACAATCGACAACACACACATATTCATTCACATGCACACCCGCGTATGCACACTCATCCAAATAATTACTTGTCAATTCACTGCTGTGTTGATGACTGCAGTAAACTCAGAAGTTGCTAAGCCTGTCATGCCCTTTGCGTAAACCTCACACTACCTTCCTCTTCAACTTTTTTCTTTCACGTCCAGAATGCCAATGTGAGGACAGTTCTTTCCCCATCTGTCAGGTGGTAAGTCAGCAAAAAGCTGAATCAGAAGTCACTGTCTAATCGGGTTTTTCTGCAAGGAAGAGGAAAAAGTGAGCAAATTCAGTTAAGTCAGCAATCTGTTTTTCTCTCAGGGGGAGGTGCTGATGGAGGTTCCAGACAGCAACACCAACTGTGGCTGTCCTCAGCGTACATGCCGTATGTGCAACATGACTGAAAGCACACAGACACCTGATAATAGTGTGACAACAGAGTCTCTGCAGAAATCCTTTCTGTTTAATACTACTTTATTTCCAAAATGCTCAGCGGCTTTAATAGTTACCTTTTTGCATGCGGCGTAATCTTTTCTTCTATGTTTGTGTGTGTGCAGAGAAGGCAGAGGTGTGTCTTTTCCAAGGGGTGACAGTGCTGGGCCCAGGCCAGTCTCTGGTTCAGTACTTTGAGGGAGAACTGTGCTACACTGTCCAGTGCCTGCATCATAAAGATCCAGACTCGGGTTATTATGCCATGGAAATCACCTCTGTCAACTGCTCCCAAAAATGTGGACCAGTATGTATCCAATGGAGCTTTAATCTCAGGTTTGACTGGTCACTTGATTGGTCAATATTCTCTTATCCAATCAATCGTTGATCAGGCAATTTCCTGTGTTAGTTTCATAAGGAGAAAAGCACTACATGAAAAGCCTGTAAGTATTGATTTGACAGTGGTAGTAACAGACTCTCTGTGAAAAATAGCCCCTTATTCTCTCAGCTGGGAACTCACTGAAACCAGAAGTTGATTGCTACCATAATTAACCTTTACATTTACTGAACTTTTACTAAGAGTCAGCTCCAAAGTAATTAATAGCATCTCATGTGTGGCCTAATAGAGTTAAAACAGATGGCAAAAGAAGTTATGTGAAAACTTTTCAGCAGTTTGCATATCACAGCTATATTTTATTTGAGTTAGGCTTTCCTTTCCCTCCCAATCTCCAATTTATAGTTTGGTTGAAGAGGAGATTACCAAGATTTTCATTTGACTACTGTCTCTGTATTCAGTGTATTTAAATGTGAGCAAAATCCTGAAGTTTTATCTCAACTGAGGCATTTGCGCCACATCTCATCCTGTTATATTCTTTTTTCTGTTGGTCCTCCTTTCCTTTAACTTTTCAGCATCAGGTGTATGTACCATCTACAGACCCTCAGGTGTGCTGTGGTTCCTGTAAAAATATCTCCTGTACTTTCACTAATGAAAACGGGACAACGGAGCTTTTCACTGTAAGAATGAACAGATCCACATCCAAGTGCAATTAAAGCAAAATCTTTAGCAGTGCAAATTCTGATTGTGTGTGCAGGCAGGGAGTTCCTGGGTGGAGAACTGCACACGTTACGACTGCATGGAAACTGCAGTGGGAGCGGTGATACTTGCCTCTGGGGTGGTTTGCCCACCTTTCAATGATACAGAATGTATTCAGGTTAGGACCGCTACTTATAATCTATATCTAAGTATGAGTTTAATGATGCCTCATTTTTTATCTAAAGTTGCTCAGTTTGATATTTTTTCTTATATATTAAACTTTTAGTATTTCTTTCCTATCTTCTTTGCAGAATGGCGGTGTTGTTCAGAGCTATGTGGATGGCTGTTGCAGGACATGTGAGTCTTTAAATTTATTCAGGGCTTCTGGTGTCGCTTTGAGCAGTCAATTAGAGGGGTGAGCGCCTTGTTGCTTGGCAGTGGATGGGCTTATTGGCTGACTGGTTGGGGGTGTGGCCTTTTGTAGACGGTGAACATAAAGCCTGTTGGCCTATGAGTACATTTCACAGTCCCTTGCTTTCCCTGGTGTCCCCAAAACCTTCTGTTGACATATTTAAGAGCTACCACAGCATAAACTGAAGAAATACTTGCTGAAAACCTCAAGTAATTAACTAACCAATACATTCAAAGGGATATACTACACTACACTCACAACCTCCTGAAACTGTACTTTAAGGGTGAACACAACTGAACTATCTTGATGTTTGGAAAAAGTTTGAGTTAAAGTATCTTCTGAGCTATGTGGATGAAATTTGTAATAAACATAAAGTGGTGAGATTTCCTCTCTCTTTGGATTCAGCGTTGCAGCCTTGCCCGCTTGCCTGCTTAAGCAGTTATTCTTGCTGTTTGGCCAGTTGAGGTGTTCACAGTGAGCGTTTTACCGCTGAAGATGTGAGATGGTGCAGGGGTTAGCATTCGCCCTGCTGAGCTTTGTAGTACATCAAATGACTGCGTTCCTTGGCTGGCTGCCCGGAGTGACCCAAAAAAGATGCGACATCCATGTGCATGCCGGCCGCAATGATTCCATCCGCTGTGTGTTTGTGTGTGACATTAAACTGTGCTTTCTGAACAAAACATAACCTTGTGTTCTCCTGACGTTCTTTGAACCGGACGGCTGCGGTGCCAACGATGTTTCCAGGTTCTGGAGTGGGTGTTTTACCATTTACCGTTAATCCTGTAACGCCTACTGGTAGTACAAACTGTGACACAGGTACCACCATCTTGCACTATTCCGACTTCTTTGGCATCCTTGCTCTCAGTGACTCATTCCCTTGTGTTTTCAAATTCTGAATGTGTACGGTGTAAATGGTTTTTTTTTTTATGTCTTTTTCAGTGTCTGTGTGTCTTATCTTGTCATTTCCTCTCCTTTAAACACAATATAACCTACAAAGCATTTTAGGTTATTTGTAACAGAAAGGCCTTAATAAAATAAAAATTGCACTTCTTGTGAAATAATATAAGCTTCAGTAATGCACACACAAATGTTTAGAAGAAGCACTTCTGTTTTTTTTCATGAATTTCAGGCCCACACAGAATTCTTTGAAACTTTGATTGGTTTAAAAGTAAGGTTAAATTTAGGTCAGTAGCCATTCAGTGGAACTGTGCTGGGGGACCTGTGTCCCACACCCCCACCCATCACCCAGCTGTCAATCAAAGTAAGCGCCTACTGCTCAGCAACAAAGAGCCAAAGTGAATAGGCATTTCAGTGTGTATGTGAAGTCTCTGTAGTGTAATGATTAAAGTGCATTTGAAAGTGAGCATATTATCATTACTGTGTGCATTCACAACAGTTTGGTGTATATAGGCTTCTCTAAAAATATCTGGTGTGTTAAGGATCTATGATTACTCTGAGGATCCTATATTTCTTCCTGAGTGTTAGTCTGTGTGAAAATCTCTGCAGGTAAAGAGGACGGCAAGACATGTAAGCGGGTGGCCATCCGGACTACCATTAGAAAAGATGATTGCAGGAGCAATGCACCGGTGAGAGAGAAAAGAGACATTCACTTGTGAAAATGAGGAGTCTGTGAAAGCAGAATTTTAAACACATTTAGTAGTTGTGGTTGTGTTTTGTTTAGTAAATATATGTTTTTCATTTGGCAGGTTACAGTATATTCCTGCGACGGGAAATGTCCATCAGCCACCATATTCAACTTTAACATCAACAGTCACGCCAGATTCTGTAAATGCTGCCGTGAGAGTGGACTGCAGACCCGCTCCGTCGCACTCTACTGCTCTCGCAATGCCACAGTCGTGGAGTACAACTTCCAAGAGCCTCTGGACTGTTCGTGCCAGTGGAACTAAAAACAGCTGAATGAGAGCAAGACAAGTGAAGAGAACGTCTAAATAACAGGGTGGGGTAGGGGGATATCTGAATATTGTTTTACTAATGGACAAAAATGAAAACCAGCCATGTCTTTTTTTTTTGTTGTCGTTGTCTTAATACACTTTACAACACTGACTTTGAGTCATAGTTGTAACTAAAAGATATGAGAATAACCGATTTAAGAGGCGGATTGTTTTTCAGATAGTTTTCTCGCACTTTAGCCTTATTTTCTGTAAGTCCTGCAGTGCCAACCCATTCAGCTTCTAGTGCTTTCAGCTGATGGTACCCTAAGATTTTTATCCTACAGTATATGAACATGTTGTTGCGTTTTTAAATAGCTGTTGTGTTTAAACACTGTATGTGAATTTTGGTTTGTCTTATAAGATTCATTTAGCCTTTATGCTTTGTTGTCTTAGAAAAGTTGAATTTCTTTCTCAAATGTGATTTTGCTTTCCTTTTAGTTTTTACAGTAGTTTAATAAAAGATTTAACAGTGCTGTTGTCTAAAACTGTGTCCTCATGACCTGCTATGTTTTTATACTCCCTCCACTTTCTCTTTCATTAAACCTTTATTACACACATACTTATTCTGGTTCAGCATTAATAGTGCTGACACATATTTATGTCTCACTTTTCAGAGGTTATTGCTGAGTGGGAGTCACCTCTTGACAACAGAAGCCCTTAGTAAAGTCAGCTCTTTGCCTGTCAATCATTTCTCCCTTTCACATTCCTGTCATTCCACATGGGCCAGCGCTCCCACCACACCCCACCTCAGAGCCAAACCATTCTTACCACTGCAATGCTCGGAGCAATTTGCAGCACATGCTTATTTTAGAGGTTAAATAAAGTCGTGAAAACAGTCATGAACTGTCTGCTCTAACCGAGTGGTTGACCGTTACTTTAAAGGTGTGAAGCATGGCGGGCGGCTTTGCCCAGTGAGGACATCTCAATTGCTCATAAAATCCCATCACATCTTTTCCCCTCAGTATGCCCCACATGTCCATCTCTCTACTTATCCCCCTCCTCAGGAGTCCAGCACTGGAGTGGCCGTGTGCCCATGGTTGTCATGGTAAAGTGCTCTTATCCCGACAAAGAGGCAGAACAAATTGGGTTGAACTAATGCACACGCAATCTCTCTCTCCTCCTACAAACCCAGGAAGACTGCCTCCTTCTTCACTTGAGGCTTGCTTCTCGAGGGAACTTTGGCTTCGAGTGCGCGCTAAATTCAAAGTCTTGGCTCTGCGTAAATGTGAAGTAAAACTAAGAGACTCCCCCCAGGCATTAACACGTCGAGGCAGCTGTAACTGAACTAAGTAAAACCTAAAAGGTTTCACGAAAAAAAATGAAAAAGTTTCAACCCGTTCACTTTTCTTGTTCTTCAGTTTTACGTCAGCGACCAAAATAGTTTGGGACTTTCCACAACTGATGTTTACGCACAGCTGGCTTGGATTTTCTTTTTGTGCGACCAATGGCTGACGAGAGGAAGGATCTGTTGTGTCTGGGCGTGGAAGTGACTGCATGTACCCATGTGGATCAGTGACACTCCTGGAAGGTGTGCTAAATGAGATGGATTGAGATTCCCAATGGGTCAAACACAGCGCCTGTGGCTACTAGCAAGTTTATGTCAGGTAAGGTAACCCTGCACGTAGCAGTTATCTGTAAATAAGTTAAAACTGCATTCTGGGTCTTTTAAGCTCAGTTATTTTCCTGTATCAGTAAGATTTAAATATTACATAACGATTTGGGGCGCATTCAATTATTCAGCAGACATTTAATCCCTTTCCCTTTCCACAGGTGGTCTTGCTAACCTGTGAAAAACATTCAAACACTGTTGAGGTTGAAGTTCTTTTTCAGCCCTTTAGTCAAGATCCAGACAGCTACAGGATCACCTGCAGACCTGCAAGTAACCATCTGGTAAGAACATTAGTAAGGGTGAAAAAAAGCTGTGAAAGTCTTGTTAAGTTTTGTTCGTTTTTATAAAGTTTACTCTGTTCTCACTTTCTGTCACATCTTTGCAGGTATATGTGAAGAGCTTCAATAACTCAGAATGCTCCCATCACTGCAGGATATTATTGAGAATGGTTGAGGATCAGAAGGGGTATAACATCACGCTGAGAGCCAGCAGGTGTGATGCGGTGCTCGAGACAAAGACCTTTCACTTCCGTGAGTGTCTGTGAAGTCTGAATCCAAACACCACATGTTGTATTTCTATCATGTTTAATAACGTTAACACCTCATCCCCTTTTTGTGTCTCAACAGTTCCAGTGTCCACGTCCTCCTTTAATGTATACAGCACAACCACCACCGCCCTTCTGACATGGAAACTTCACAGGCTGCAGACCCTGTCCTCCATAAGCCTGTACAACACACACACAGAAACTGTCGTGCACATCTTCAACATAAACTCTTCAGAAGTAAAATCCCAGTATACAATGAAAGGTTTGCAGCCGGGCACACGCTTCAAGGCCAAAGTCACAGTGACTACATACCTCAAACAGTTTAATATGACCTTGAAGCAGAGACTCAGAATTCGTCTGGAAACAGGTATTGTGAACATTAGTAATCCTGTGATCGCATGACCACAGCTCAATTATTAATCTTTAAGTGACTGCAGTCAGGAATTTGTACTGTAAGCTGATTGTAATATGTTTCTCCAGCTCAGTGCCCACCTGGCTGGATTGCCATTGGGGGAAGCTGCTACATTGTGAGAAGAACAGGGTTGACCTGGAGTGATGCACTGCACAGATGTTCAGACCTTGCAGCAGGAAGTCATCTGGCTAACCTGAAGAGCCTGGAAGATCTGTTTTTTATATCTTCTTACCTCCTGTCCCAGAACAACTTGCTGCTGCTATGGACGGGACTTAATGACCAGCTGGTATGCACGAACATATTTTAAATCACTTTAATTCTAAAAAGCAGCATTTATAATGACTTTAATTTTTCATTTTTGTCATGAATAACTGAGCACTTAGTACTTTAGAGAGGATTTTCTAAAAACAAAACAACATTTTGATTAAATATATTGAAAAACATGCACTTAAATATCCTCCAGGGTTAGGTGGTTGTGGAACGTGTGCTGCATGACATTATATTTAAACTTTTTTTTCTGCATAAATACAATTTCTTTGCATAAAAGTTTTTCACACTTGAAATCAAACACAAACCTTGTGAGGAAAAAAACAGGTTTTGCATTTAGGTAATTATGAATATGTTTTTATGACAAAAAGCAAAATATGCCTAACAAGGGAGGTCCAAACTTTTCAAAAATATTCCTGGTAGGATTTTTCTAAAGTTTTGTTAAAATAATTTAGTTAGAAAAACTCTGCAAGCCATCGCTGAAGTGCTGGATATCGCAAGGGGAGGTTTTTCACAAAACGTTGTTCACTTTCACAATGCTTCACCGCAGCACGTAACATTCAGAGGGAAAGTTTGTTTTTCATACTTAAATGGCATTCGACTCGTGATGTCTGCCTCTTTCTTGCCCTACAGGAAGAGGGCCGACCTCTCTGGTCTGATGGCTCATCATATAACCGAACAAACACTATGAAGACTCTGCTACCAGCCAACCAGACGGACTGCTTCGCTTTCCAGAGGAATGCCACGGGGCCGGGATTCTTTCTCACTCCATTCTTCTGTAGCATCCCCTTACCCTTTATCTGCCAATATCAAAGTAAATAACTTGTGCACGAGCTGTTTATTAGCCAGCATATAATATTTAACAGTAGTTGTAATGCATAAGTCATATGCAATATATAATTTGGGAGTATCACCACACTTCGTTTGTGATATAGCTCAGCACTTACAGATTCAAACCATGCAATTTGCGAGCACTTCTGCCACTTATTTTTCTTTTCAGGGTGCTAAGATATTGCTTTTTTCCTTCTTTACAGCACGTTTAGTTCCTGCCTCATTCTCATTCGACCTGGTTCAGGTGACAGAGGACCTGGTAGAGCTTCGTTGGAGTGATCTCTCACTCTGTAACTCACCTGCTCTTTCATCATTTGAGGTATTCCTGCAGTACCAAGAGGAAGAATATGGAGAGTGGGATCCAAGTGAAGAAGAAAGGAAGCAAGAGGACCAAATGGGCACAAAGAACCAGAGCACGCCTAAAAAAATTGTAAGGGTCCCCATTTCGATCTCTTCTAGAGGCGTAACTTTAGCAGGTTTATCTCCAGGAAGCATCTACTCCTTCACCCTTCAAGCGTCTCACCCTCCTGGCTTCGCTTGGAGCTTGGGACAAACACAAATTGCATATACTAGTGAGTGTATTGATAACCACTTACACAATTCAAAGGACATTATATTAATAGAGGCTGACTTTTAATATTTACACTGCCTTTCTTACAGGACCTCATCCTGCTCAAAATATCACTTTTGGTCCCATTACAGCCAGTCACATTAGCATTCATTGGATGCTGCCAGATGTGTCATTTGTGGCTGGCTGGACTTTTGTTGTACGATATGAAGACATGTCTTTGAAACAGGATGGTGTAGTTGGCATGGCAAACATCTCCAGGTCATCTGGGTTGAGGTCCTATACTGCAGTAATTGGAGGGCTGGAATCTCACAGGAAATACAGGATTGAAGTCTACACAGTTACTGAGCATGGGATAGGGAGCTGTGGACAGGCAACTCTAACTGTAAAAACTGGTAAGCATGTAAATGTTGGATTCATGAACAATTTCTAAAAGCTTGTTGTCCAGTAAGTACTGTCTGGTGCTATGCTCTACCTATTTTTAAATTATATTCTAGGAATTATCTTGTACTTTTTAACAATCGCATGGCTTATTTGAAATCTCTGCAAATACTGACAAGATAAGGTAAATGCAAATGGAAACTTTACAGAAAATTGAAGTTATTCTACACATTAGTTGCTCATGTAAGCAACCTTTAAGTCTGTCCAGTGTACTTAAGCATTGCTGTGAAGTGGAAGACAGTATTGTGATGCCAGTGTGATTCATTTCACCAGAGTAAAAGGCGCAAAGTGTCACAAGTGAAGATGGCATGAACGCAGACTATTGCCTTCTCAAAATATGCATCTTATTAAGCAGCTAAATAGCTTCACATCCAAGTGGGCTAGTTTCAGTTTGATTTTTAGTGCCATTCCAACGTTACTTGAGAGGTTATTAATTTTTTGCATGTGTTTACATCTACTCATCAGCATTCACTGATGATCCTGTTGGCAAATATGATTTCATAGATGTGTTTCTGACTGCTTTGCAATGCTCTCCTAAATAATATGGGCAGTATAGATTTTTTTTCAGTACAATATTAAATGAAATGGTTATGTGCAGGTATGCATAAGTAATCATGTAGCTTTTTAACCTCTGACTTTCAAATAATGCTGGTTTTTACTTCTTAGCGGTGAAGGCTCTCAGTGGTCTGGTAGTGATAAGCACTAGGAGCAGAAATCTGACTGTCTGTGGCACCCAACCACCCAGCGATCCTCCAGACGGTTACTTTATCACATCCCAACCTCTTGACAATCCTACTGCTCCTTTGTTGTGGCTAAACCACTCCAGCGCATATGGACACTTGATAAATGGATCCATGTGTTTTAATTTGGGCACATTTACTCCTGGTCAGACGTATGAAGTTGGAGTTGTTGCTCTGAAGGGAAATGACAGGAGCAAGAGGTCCAGCGTCATACACACCACAGGTAAGAGAAATAATAAAAGTGTCCAAATAGATGTATTGCAATTTTTTATTATCTAAGATACTCCACTATCTGTCTTTGACTCTTTTTGTTTGCCTTTGTGTATATAGCTCCTATGCCAGTGCAGGTAGCAGTGCCTGTCTCGGTGGGTACAAACTATGCACAACTGTACATCCAGCATCCACAACTGGGTGTGATGGATGGCGTAAAAGTGTGTGCGTGTCCTGGAGACTGGGATACTGTTTGCAAGGGTTTGGGCAACTATCTGTGTGACTGGTACTCCCTCACTGCTCAAGTTCATCTCATAAACCTCAGCAACCTCAGTCCGGGGTCACCGTACCAGCTCAGAGTGCACAGCACGAGCCGAGAGCAGTTGGGACCACCATACTACAGCCGCCTCTTTAGAACAAGTGAGTTACCTCTGTCACTACGAGCACATACAAATGCATGCACTATTCAGAATGCGTGTAACAGCTGCACTTAAACTACTCCTACCTGAGAGGTGTCAACACAAACACAGAGATTTAAGGCCACTTTAATTAAGATAGCTTAGTGCAACCCTTGACTGCAGTGGAGCTGATCATATCATCCTATTTCACATAACTAAGATAGACACATAGAGTCCAGATGGTAAGTAATTGGGTAGATATACATGTTTTGTTCTTCGAGCTCTATGCTTCAGCAAATTCAATTTGAATCAAATAATGGATAAGGCCACTAAAATGTCAAGTCACCGATTTAATTTGAGAAAGCTTATTCAAGTATAAAAAGAACTCAGTGAGCTACAGTGCATCTCTTTGATCAAAAGTTCCTGTTTTATTAGTGGGTTAAGTTGAAACTGCAGTATTAACAGATGATGACCAAAGTAGGTCAGGGCTGACTGAGAGAGCTGCCCCTCAGGCAGAGGTGGAGTAGTGTGTAAATATGATGAGGAAAGTGATTAAGCGAGCAATGAAGCTCAAACAAAGACAAAAAAAATTATGCTTTTTTTTTATATAATGCATGTGCACAAAACTGGAGAAACACAAAGAAAAATGTGTTATGGATGATCTGAAAAACATTTTTCAGGCAATTGTAAATACATGTAAAAAAAAAACCCAAACACTTTATGTCTGTACAAAACATCACAAATGCTCGCAAATATCTTTGTCAAAGGTTAAGAGAAGACCTCATCATAAGACCCCCCGAAACACAAGAGGCAAACTGCTGTTCAACCCAAATGACAGAAAAGCCACATTACACATCAGAAACGCAAGAAAACAAAATTAATGTATGACTGCCGATATTCTGAACACTATTTCTATTCATTTATTGTAACTGTCCTAATTCTTACAGATGGATTATATGAAGAGAGTCGTGCAAAAAAAGTCAAGCTACTACTTGCTGTGTATCCTCGCTCTGTAACAAATTGTTGAATGGCCCATGATAGAGGTTAGCCATCTAAGTATTCCTGAGGCGGTAGCAGATGTATTCCCCAATCTCTTTTCTTGTTTACTGTTTGTGGATGGTGGTTGCGTTACCGTAATCTGGAGAGGGCTTATTTTCTTTTGCGCTGCTCATTTGGCTTCACTTAAAAGCAGATTGTGCATCTTCATCATGTCATGGAGATAGCAGTAATTCAATTTCAAATGTAATCCATCCTAATCTTGGCACGACTTCACTGTTTCTCTCTCTTTTTTTTTTTAGATTTTTAGTGATAACATTTAATGTTTTAAAAAGATGCATCACAGAGGCCGTGCTCAGAACTGTATGATAGATACTGTATTTTGATCAATCAATCAATCAATCAATCTTTATTTATAAAGCACTTTTCATACAGAGAAAATGTAGCACAAAGTGCTTTACATAGTTAAAAGCAGCCCACCCCACCCTCCAACTCACTCCCCACACTCTCAATACACATATATCCCCCCACCCCCACCATGATCCCTTTGTTTGAAACTTCATATCACACTATAACACAAATTTTCTGTGGAGTTTGGATTTTCTAAATGAATAAAATCTTTAAATCTGTTTCTAAAACATTGTTGGCATAAAGTATTAGAACTTTTAATAATCGTTACACTTAATGGTATGTCATATATGCTTTGTAACTTTAGGTCTGGCTCCTCCTAGCAGAGTAAGGGAGGGTCAGGTGACAGATACATCCATTAAGCTGCTTTGGGATCCTGCACCAGGCCAGGATCACAGCTACGAGGTCATCTGTCTCAACTGTGAAAGCTCACAGAAGGTAAAAATACAACAACAAAAAAAGCTCCCTGTTTAGGAAGCATATCAACAGAAGCCTTTATTTGATTTCCCCGACAACTTTTCAGTGTCTGGTTTGATAATTAAATCAGAAGTTTTCACACCCACTGAAATAAATTTCCTCGAGTGTTGCACTAATCAGAAGTAGCTTCAGGGGAGACTTATGGTAAACAATAATTGGCATGTTTTTAATGTATTCAGTATAAATATATACACTTCTGTAAGAAATATAATAAGGGTCTGGGTCAGCTTTGCTGGTTATCTGATTTGTGTGCTGCAGGTGCAGAAGGTGTTGAGTCAGAGTGCAGTATTTTCAGGTCTTACTCCAGGCTCGCTTTACCGATTCGAAGTACGGACAGAGAAGCAGTCCTTTACTGACAGTTCACCAGTTACGATTAATATCACTGCAGGTAAATACAGACACACAAGTACAAGCACGTCTCTGTCTCTCTTTCCTAATAACTATCACTTTCTGCTGTGCCAGCTCCCAGCCCAGTGGAGGTCTCTCTTGTCAATAAAACCACATCATCCATATGCATTAGTTGGAGTATGTTGAGGGGATTGGTGACTACACTCATCCTGTCGATCAAAAACAGAACAAGCACTCAGGAGCTGATCACATCTTATCAGGAGCCCAGGTCAGTCTCCGTTCTTCTCAGCCAGTACACAAATTACTGCGGGTTTATGAGCCTGGCGTTTCAATCATCAGATCGAAACTACTTAAAAACACCGAGTGCTAAAGCTGAGTGTGTGTACACAGATTATTCTGCTTCAAGTGCCTCGCTTCTGGAAGCCAGTACACAGTTGAAGTTATTACCATCAGTGGGGACAGAAGAAGTAAACCTGCTACTATGACCCTCTGTACTAGTAAGTGTTCAATCGAATAATGTTGATGAAGTACAAAATAGATGAGCGCAAATAAATTCAAATGTATTCAGAAATAGCACGTATTAGATAAAGAAGAGAAGAAAAATTACTTCTATCTGCATTTGTTAAGGTTCACTTCAAAGGTAGACCTGAATGCAGACAGAGTAAAATCAAGAGTGAACTTTATCTAAAAACTGATCATCAGAGTCTATAAAAACAGCAAAACACACAATAGACAGCCAAACAGAGCAGAAGGCCGGACTATATTTACACTGAAGACTAACAGGGCATCGCCGATGGAAGAGGAATGAAGCACAGGCAAGTAATCAAGACAGTCAGACTGGAAGTAAAACACAAAACAAGACACCAGAGAAAACCAACTATCAAAGTAAAGCAGGAAACAATCCAAAAGAGATGGAGACAACAAGACTCAGACTAACATAAAGGCGTAAACACAGAAACTAAACCCACATAGCAAGCAGGTCTGGCCCAGATCTGGTATCAAGCCGGCACTGCTGGCGGACTTCTGGCATGATAAGACATATGTCATCCAGATATGGGCCAGGCCTGACATAGATGGCACTGTCTACGTGATGGCATGCCATATCTGGCTCGATTGTGGTTTGGTTTATGTGGCCCAGGCCCATAGAAAACAGGTCTGGCCCAGATCTGGCACCAAGCTGGCACTTCTGACTGTCTGGTTTCATGGCAGAGTGTATGTCAACCAGATGTGGGCCAGATCTGGAAATAATGGAACTATTTATGTTCCTATTTTAGTTAGAAGACCCAAATGCCATGTTGCAATACTATACTGCTATGGTAGCCAATGTTTCAAATGCAGATTTGACAGGTTTGTGAGTGTACACTTTATCCAAAACCTAGTAACGGTTTAGTCATCTCTGCCAGTGGGTGGCTGTAGCTCAGAGTGGGTCACCTACTGATCGGAAGGCTAGTGGTTCGATCCCTGGTTTCTCTAGTTTGCATGTCAAGAGTGTGAATGTGTATCAGTGTAGTTAGAAAGCACTCAGTTAAGAAGAGTGTGTGTGATAGGGTGAATGTGGCATGTTGGATAGACCACTTTGAGTAATCTGGAAGACTAGAAAAGCATTATATAAGAATCAATCCGTTCACTGTCTGAACAGAGTTTCGTCTGTTATTTTTGCACTGTTTTGCATGTTCTGGCACATGTTGTTATTACATGCCTTGATTAAGGTATGCATTAGGCTGACATCTGGGGCCAGAGCTGAAACTCAATTTCAGTTAGTTAATTATCAGTTTAACAAAACGTTATCACAACAATCTAATTCATCATTAGAACAACCCTAAAGCAGAAGCAGGAAACATAAACTTAATAATGTCACAAAAACTCGAAATTACTAAAACAACCGCAAAATCAAAGCTGAATATACAACAGAAAACAGCAACTCAGAATAATCACAAAACCACACGACAATAACAGCATTTCTACAGCAAATTTGGGTAAAACTGTGTAAAAATTAAACATTTTGAAATCGCTGTGTTACAGCAACCAATGCATCAAAAATGATTTAGCTCATTAAAGTAAAATAAATTCATACAAAACAAAATATATTGGAAAGGTAAAAAAAATATATACTAAGCAATGGAACAACGAACTTAAACCAATAAAAATATCCAAAAAAGTACAGAAAATATTTTTAATAATGTAATACTATAATCAGTTATGTTGCATATAGAATTAGGTCCATAATTTGTTGGACAAAGATACATTTTTTTTGTAGCTTTGTCTCTGTATACCATTAAAGTGGATTATAAATAAAGTCAAGATGTGATTGAAGTACAGACTCTGAGCTTTCATTCAAGAGGTTTAACAAAAGCACTGCATTAATTGTTTTGGAATTACAGACATTTTTATACATAGTCATCATTTTTAATCACCAGTCTGTAATAATTAACCATTATAATGCTTATTAGCTACAGTAAACATTAAAGTAATTGATACTTTTGGTAAATTTAGCCCATCTTTTGATTGCCTTGTGTTCAAATGCATGACTTTTACTTTTAAAAGACTGTTTTTATACTGCAGTATTGCTACTTGCACTAGAGTCTCAATACACCCTCCACCACTGGTGCTCGGTCGTATCCAGTGTCGCCCCCTGCTGGTTTAGAATGAACTGAACCAGTAAAGAACACAGAAAGTTTAACTTTTTAGGTGTGAGTATGTGGTGTCAAATGCTAACAAGCACCTTGTCTCAAGTTCCTGAGGTGCCACAGGAAGTGACTCTTTCAGAAAACGCAGTGACGTCTGTGTCTGTCACCTGGAGACCGCCACCAGGACAGGTGATGCAGTACAAGGTAAGACATGCACAGCAATGCACAAGTCCAGAGGTAGAGGCAGTACGAGATGCCATGGTATATTGGTATACTGATTCATACCCCCAAAATATTGATTAATATGATTGATAGATAAAAGTACATCACCTGGGTCAGGTTCTACACTCACCTGTTGTTACTAAGCAACTGCTGTTGGCACGCCACGGATTTGGTTACTTCAGAGAAATATGACCTCCACAGAGCTACATCCAGGAAGAATGACCAAGCACATTGCCGACACACAACAAAAGTGCTCACTGAGTTATTATTTAAAGCAGAAAATATGAGCAATATTTAAAATGTTGAATAAAAATAGACAGAAATATAATCTGTTATATTAGTTGTTTTTGTTTTTGTTTTTTTCTCAGCTTCTTTTTGGCCTGCTGTCTGTAGACAGGAAGTCATGGACCGAGGTGCTTGTCCAAGGCACAAGTTGTGAGGTGAAGGATCTGATCCCCGGATCAGATTATGGGGTTAGCGTTCAGAGCGTACTGGGCTCAGACTCCAGTCATGCGGTCCACAAAAGGTTCAGCACACGTGAGTGACGCAAAAGCATCTAGAAACAGAGACGCACCGAAACAAGAGCACTTTCCAAAACAAGAGGCAAAAATTCTAAATTGTCTTTCAGGCCCAGCAGGAATACACCATCTCTATTTAGATCACCTGACCTCTTCTTCTGCGTCTGTGAGCTGGGACAGTGCACATGGAGAGTTTGACTTCCACCGAGTGACTGTGACCAACACTTTAGTCACGTCCACACTCACCATACCCAAGGAGAAGCAGGTTGCTGTGGTTACAGGGTTGCTGGGTGGCTGCAGCTACAACGTGACTGTTGAAAGAGTGAAAGGAGTGACAGCAGGACGCTCTGCGTTTCTGACTGTAACTACAGGTAAATGATATCACAAATGATGCTGGTCAGCACCTCCACCCCGTTCTTATCACCAGCCTTGATCATGTCTTCATAAATGTTAGAAACTCTCTGCTAACATTGTTTTCCCCTTTCATGTTCTTCTTGAGTGCCAGCCCCTGTGCAAGGATTACATATCACAAACCTATCTGCATGTGCCTTCTCGTTGCGTTGGGAACAGGCAGTAGGGTGTGTGGATCATTACCAAGTAAATCTGCTACCAAACCAAGGAAATATCACCATGCACCCCGCACGTGACGGATACATTCAGGTACACACATACTTAGTTAGACGCATGCTGTTTTAAGGTTAAGTTAAGAAATGTACCATAATTGTAGACGCTGGGACAACAAGCGTGTAAAAAGTTCACCTAAGTATCATCAAAGCCTTTGTCATTTCACCAAAGCAGTGTTTGAGTAAAAGGAACAAACTCAGAGTTGCAGTAGTGTTGTAATATTAAAGTGAAAAAAGTACACACACATACACACATAGATCTCTTGACCAGTCACATTCCGGCTTCTACCGGCAGCCAGGTGTCAGTTACCCCCCAAAATGTAACCTGACACACCTCAAACCACACACATAGACAGTACACAGAGTTGAGTAATAGATCTCATTATTTGTTAAGTTGCCCTCTTGAGCTCAACCCTGAATCATTCATTTGCTTAAGCAGCTCTCCTGGAGGGAGAGACCAGTGGGAGACTGTTAGCCTTGTGCTAATGAAAGGACCCACTGCCCTTCCTTGTAAAATTCCAAACATTTTGGACTACCTCAAGAGCAGGATCTTTCAGTATTTAATGCCTGGATGACTAACCCTGTAACCTTCATTAATGCCATTAACCAGCAGCTTCTAGACTCGGAGTCATCCCTGTCCGGCTCACTGGATTACCTGTAGCCCACTGCTAACATTTGTGCACTAATTCTGGAAACAGGTATACTGGTGAGGCCTCTAACCTGCTGTGACTAAACTAAAGCTAACTCGAAAACCCAGCATGGCCTTCTTCTCAGACATCCTACTGCTCACACTGTGCCTGGGCCAGGTGCATTCACAGGTAAGAATTAGACAACGGTTACATGGCTCTGGTGCACACAGTTATTTCTAAACTGCGCACATAGATATGTTATGTATGTGTAACAGTAATACACTAACCATTCAGAGTCACGTTTTAGCTTTACAAATGAATGCACATGCAGTAAGATCAATTTTAAAGCACCCTTTCTTTCCGTGTCTGAGTGTTTAGTCATTTTTCTGAAAGGTAACACACTATCCAACACCTTGATGTCACAGATGCTACAACATGCACTGAAGCAAAAAAGCAGTGATGCGGGAAGCAGAGCTCGTCTGTCTCACAGATGTTAAAATGGAAACAAGTGCAACCACAAGCTGTCATCCATTCACTAATACCCACCTTCAAATTGATTTAGATGGATGAGGAGAGGTCTGGTAATTCTGTCATAGGCAGCATAATGGAGTAAAATAATGGAGTGAAAATTGCATGTATTTTGTCATTTAGATGAATATTACTGCAAAAAAACTGAAGAAAAAAGACAATAAAAGACAAATGAAAAGACAATAAAGGGATTACTGCTGCATGTGTTGTCTAAAAATGTTTAAGCAATTTTTCAGCTGTCTATAATTTTAAGCAATAATGATTTTGCATAAAATCCAGTTTAAAATCCATCAAACAAAAATACATTTAGGTTTTAAAAGAGAAATAATTGGGAAGTAGCACGTTACATTGCTGATGAGCAAGTAGATTTATTTATTTTTCTGCTCCCACAGGCCGATGTGGTAAATGTCAGCCCCAAGACACAATACACTGTAACAGTCACAGCAGCATCCTCCTCGAACATCAGCCCTGGAGTCAGCCGCATGATCAACAGGAATGGGAGCGGTAAGACACACACACACAGTTTGGTGCTGTTTGTGTACGTTTTGTTTTTTCAGATGTTAAAGCACCATCAGGAACTCGTTTTGTATTTGCTCACTGTATATATATATATTACACACACACATACACACTGAGGAAAAGGGATTGGCACAGTGGAGGTGTGTGTATAAATGTGTGTGTGTGCCTACTTTGCTGTTTAATTCCTTTTAGGTAACTTAAGCCTGGGCTTTTGAACCACAGGATGAATGGGTCTGCAGTGAATGTCAGTGAAATGCCACTGCTGTGTGAAGCCTTATTCATCAGGGTTCAGCCTAAAACACCCTTCATGCAGACCCAACACACACACACCCACACACACTCAGAGGATCAGTCTACAACAGATAACAACACCATTCTTCAGACGACACAGTAGTCTGTCGGGTAGATAATACAAAAGTTATTAATCAAAACAAGTGTACTGAGTTTGTTTTGTTGGTGATGTTTTACACAGGAGAAGCCGAGGGGATTAGATAAGAGATTACATATTTGAGCCCACTGAGGCGCCAGTTGGCTCAAGTACAGATCATTAACAAACATGTAATATACAGCTATTTGTGTAATTTTTAGATATTTTTAGTTTACTTGTGTTCTGCTTATGTTTACATCATCTCCTCTCCTTCACACGGCTGCCCTCATCTTCATCAGTTCCTGGTCCACCTTCAGACCTAGACGGAGATGCTGTCGGCTCTAATGGCATCATGCTTTCCTGGAATATACTGCCTAATGCCAAAGATATAGATGGATATGTCATAAGGTAGTTTTTCAAGATCTTCTTTGGAAAACTGTCTAAGATACATACACTATCATAGTTTAGTATAGTCAAAAGTTTTGATCTCACATCTTATGTAAAAGTGCAGTATAATCAGCAACATGTACTAAACAAGTGCTAAATACTTATTGATCTGTCTATATCTCTTCTATGTAGTTTTTCTGTCACGTTTACACATGTTGCCAAAAGGGATGTCGCAGAATACCTTCTGCTGGACAACCTATACAACATCAACAATGATCACTTCTTCACTTTTACAATTTTCATTTATTGACCGTTATAAATGCAGATGCCAATATTAGCAGCAAATAGCCAGAAATTGGCATTTGAGGTGTTCGAGATACATGTCTACAGTACAACCTGGCTTTTTTGTGCAAAAATGGTTTGAAATACTTTCCTAGGGATTATTTTTAATGTTAAAAATATATTACAACAAGACCTTATTACTATATGTTAAAAATTCAAAGATCAGCACAGAGCTAGTTACCAGTTTTTGGATTAATGTAGATCAGTGAAATATTCACCTCATGAAGCAGCTGTATAGCTGGTTCCATAGAAGAGGGGCCTGAAAACTGAAGGCTCTGCCTCCCGTTGTACTTTTAAATAATCTAGGAACAACAGGTAAACCTGCAGTGCGAGAGCAAAGTGGGTTGATATGGCACTATAAGGTCAATAAGATAAGTAAACAAGAAATATTAAGTGTAGTTGAGTAGAGTTTGACAGTTTTGCATCTGACCATATATTGTATTTTCATTCAGTTGCATAAATTTCATAAGTGTGAAGTTGAGATATGATGATCTTAACTAACTGGTTTCTTACTGCAGGTACAAGGAGGTGTGTCCTTACCCTGACCCCGCTTTCACACAGGTGACAAAATACCTGGATATACCAGAGACCCTGATCACTGACTTTACTTCAGGATCTACCTACCACATTCAGGTAGAATATAATAGTCAGAATTAAATTAAGTTTACAGTCAGATTGTTTGGTGAATTCACTATAAACAACAAAACAAAATAAAACTCATTCTCGGGAACTGCTCCAACTTACCTGTTTTGACTACAAAGCTGTGGCCCAAAGGAGTTACAGTGGCAGGGGTTCAAGTCTGCTCCACACCATTTCTTTCGTGTCTTTCCCCCTTTTCCTGTCTAGTCTCTGGAGTCTTATCAAATAAAGGCTGACCTAGCAAATTTTGTTTAAAAAGTCCCAGATTGAATCAAAACAGAACAAGCTGTCCTGCAGGGATACTGCACATAAAATAGCTTTTGAATATGAGTTTTTATTATGTTAAAATGAATTGATTAATAGATATACTTCTGGGAACTGTGATCATTGTCCCTCTTAACAGACCTCCTTGAAACTGCCCCCCTCCCAGCATGTGAGTGTGTAACTATGTGACAGAGGATCAGATTATTCTGTTGATCTGGCTGAATACTGGTAATTGATCCTGATCCTGATTGCATTATTAAACAGGTAAACAGATCTATGGATGAGTCTTGGCTCTTTCCACTATCTGTTGTCAGTGAGCTTGAATGCGATCATGCTTAAAGGTTTTCAGAATTCATTAACCCGCTATGACCTTCATACAAATGGACGAGACACACTTACAGATTATAGCTGCACATACTGCATTTATCTGTGTGTGTTTGCACGTATAATGTTACTAAATTTTACCTTTGAGTTTGCTAGACCTCTAGACCCTACGCACAGCTGAGCCCATAAGCAAATTCGTATTTCTTCCTCAGCCTATAATAGCCCTTATACTCTTGTCACCAAGTGTATAAGGGCTATTATTTCCCCACAGATTTCTCAATAAACAAATAGAAAAAGCATTTGTGCCACAGATTAGCGTTTTAATGAAAGCTGCATTGTTGCACTGTATTTTTACAAGGGCAAAAATCTCTTCTGCTCTGTCTTTTTCAACAGTAATTCCTCAAAGTAAAGCCCATTGAGTTTTTCTCTAAAGCTGAATATGAGATAGTTTTTCCTCAACTTACCTATTTCTGATGTGAAGCTGAAAGCATTCAGTTTAGAAAGGCACGGATACAGCCATTTGTCATGTTGGCATAAAGAATGGAAGTCGAATAATAAAGAACAATCTTGCATGTAGGCAAGTGGTAAACAGAAAAAGTGAAAAACAAAACAAAACAACTGGAACCCATTTGATGTGTAAGGAACTGACAGAGAACAACGGCGTGATTTCAGATATGAATAAAGGAGGAAGGTTTAGTCAAGAACAGGTGAAGCAGGTGTGAGAGTTAGGTGACAGGAAACACTGAGAAAATCTGAGGACATGAGGGTTATGTTTAGCTCACCTGTATTGTAGTGTTGCACCTAGATCAACTGATCCATTATGTCCATTGCTTGTTTAATTATTCTGGGGTTACCCTGTATGTGCTTGGCTGCTGATTGGATGACACTGACACGAACCAGAGAAACGCCTGCAGCGCCCCACTGCTAACCGTTTCGTGGCAACAAGGTAGAAACAAATAACTGAACGCTGTTTTCTGATCTCAGGCAGGAACGAAATACATTTTTGCTTTGTTCTTTTTTAAGATAAGATGTCAGTTCCCATACTACTCCAGTACAAAACTAAAATCCATTTAAGTGGCTCCACAGTTGACCTGATAAATTGCTATTTAATTTTGATCCCACCTTAAATCACTGGAAAAAATTCAAAGACTTGAGACTGTGTTGTGATCTGTTTACATCTACGCTATACAATGAGATATATTTTTGTAGAATATATATCTCTGGGATCTCTGAATCAACTCTGCTACGGCAGCTTGTTCCAGCAGCCTGAGATTAGCACATGACTGGGAGATGATAACTGACAGGAACATGAATTAATCATTATGCCTACCAACACTTCCTCTCTCTCTCTCTCTCTGTTTCTCTTTAGGTAGCAGCTATATCTCCATTTGGAGTAGGAGCATTCAGCAAACCTTTATACATAAAGACAGCAGAGTCCCGTGGGTATTCATGCACAAGCACACAGCCTTGCACTCCGATCCAAGCGTCTCAACATCATAAAAAAATAACATGTGCATGTATATTTCACTGAATTTGCATGTGTATTCACATCCTGCAGCCCCTGGCCTGGTGACCAATCTCACAGCGTATGCTCATAACCACACCTTCGTCGTCCTTACCTGGTTCTTGCCACACCGCATCAATGGCCTCATCACAAAGTTCGCCGTCAAGGCCAAATTTGCTCGTACTGGGCAGATTGTCCGTTTGCTGGAGGTCAATGCAGTGGACATCATGACTGTAGCCCTGCCTCACTGCAATGTACTGTGTTTTTCCTTCACCCTCCTTCTAAACTGTGCTGTTATTGCCAAGTGTTTTTGTTCTATACTACTTTCCTGTCAAGATGATAAATAGCACAAATGCACAAGGCCGACCGTCTTTTCTCTTTCCTTTTTTTCTTAAATGCACTCTCTCTTTTTATCCCGCATGATTTCATGTGTCTAGGATGCAGCCGATATCCTGTCCAGTGCGACTCTCAGTCCCTTGGAGATAACAGCATCATCGCCACCCATCACCCTCTCTGCTGTGCCCCCTGCAGCCTCTTGGAACGTACCCATATCAGTAGGAGTTGATCAGCTACGACCTTATATTGCCTATCTATTTGAGGTGTCCGCCTTCACCTCTGAAGGAGAGGGACAGGTAGCCTCCACTATGGTTCGCATGCCAGAATCAGGTGTGGAAAAAGAAGTGTGCAAACACTTTAGCACTAATTAAGCTCGTATTCATATTAGCACTGAGGTATGAAAACAAATATTCCTGCTTGTGCAGCTCCAGAAGACCCGCCACAAAACTTCTCTGTATTCAGCATGACGTCTCGATCATTCTCTGTGTCCTGGAGCCCTCCCAGCATCACGACAGGAAAGTTCTCCTACGTACTCTACCTTCATGGACCCACAGGTGGATAAATGTTGACTCAGAGCAAACACAGCTACATGCACACATAATACACGCAAAAATCAATGCAGTTTTAAATTTTGTTCTGGTTTTTTTTAAAGGTTTTATGTATGAGAACAGCACAGGAGATACCCGTTTTGCTTTTACCGGTTTGAAACCCTACACGAGGTACATAGTAGCCGTCCGAGCAAAAGCAGCTGGTGAGGTGGGTCCTGCAGCGAAGGGAGACATCGTTACACCTGCGGAAGGTGAGGCAGTTACAAGATTGAAGTATAAATGAAAAAGTTCAGTTTAGTTAGTTTAATGTAGTTTCACTTTTAATACAGACGCACACATTGGTAGCAAATAAAATAAATACATACAAAATACAAGAGCAAATTTAGTTTTCGTGCTTCTGTTTATCTATGTGCGTGTGTGTGTTTGTGAGGGTAGCACCCAGTGCAGTGCAGCACCTGATGGCAATTGCTGAGGATTCAGTTTCAATTCGTGTAAGTTGGAAAAGCCCTGCCCAGCCCAACGGTCCCATAATCCAATACAGACTCCTGGTGCTGGTTGAGGAAACTCTGCTCCAGAACATCACGATGACAGCAGTAAGCCAGATGATATTATCTCTACCGCTCTATGCTTCCAGCTTAAAAAACACAGTTAAAGACATGTGATATGTTGCTGTGTCATGAATACTTGTACAATCCATTACAGCTGATGATACACTGTCGTCGTTTTACGGTCAGATGTAAGACCACTACACTCTCAAAGATCAATATGGTTCAGCAACACTCTGCAATAGTCTACAGTGGATTATCGGCTTTTTTAAACCACTAGTCTGGTGGATTACAATGGACTGTGTGCTGCTGTATCCTATTATAGGAATAATTAAAAAAAAACACCTACTTTATATCGGAGCCCCTTTAATAATGAGTGCTATCTACTGATGCTTACTGATTTTATTAGAAATCACATTAAGGGCTGATGAGTCTCATATATCCATATATAAGGTGGGTTTTTTTTGTCTCCTTTCAGAATACAACTGGTTTTTATGAAAATGAAACACATCCACCTGATGTCCATAACAGTTCAAAGAGGCATAAAAGAACTGCTGAGCTTGGTCTGATCACATCTCCACCAACTTTTACAGCTACTATTTCAGACCGCACGCTGCACACTAGTGCTACTGCTTCCAGTTTCACACACTCTGGACTTAGAAGCACTGATTACATCACTAACACGAATGCTCAGCCAACCACTTACCCCATGGCCACCAACAGGCCCAGCCCTGATTATGACACTGCCTCACGCTCTGACAACCCAAATATGCAGTCTTCTGACTCTGCAGTCTCTGGAACGTCTGCACTTTCTCTTACCTCTGTGCCATCTGTTACACTTCCACCCTGGCTTACGAAGCAATTACATGCCGGGGAAGCGACCTCAGGCTCTGCCCCCTTGGCCCTGACCCCAGGCCAGCTTCGCTTGTCTACACTTGATGCTTCAATTACAGAACACTTTTCAACACGCAGCGGTGCTGTGTCTGGTACCACAGGTGGGAGAGCTAACTGTAAACACTGCATTTTTTTAACTTTGCTTTGCTTCGCTTTAACCAGAATTATTATTAAAAAAAACCCTTGACTATTCATAAATCCTCTGTGCATGTGTCTGCATGAATCTGCAGGGGTAACAGTGAGACAGGAGGTAATGGACGTTCTGTCTGAGGAGTTGTCCTACTTGGTGTCAGATCTAGTTCCCTTCACTGAGTATACATTCAGGGTCACTGCTTCCACCACTGTAGGAGAGGGCCCTGCTGCAAATATCACAGAGAAGACCAGGGAGCAGGGTGGGTGCTTATGGTACACGTTTAATAATTGTAATAAATATTAACAAGAAAAAAATGTTAATAGAGCTGTTAAAGGTGCCCAATTTTAACATCTTGTGCGTCTGTATCTTTTAGTTCCTAGCTCCGTGCTTGAGGTATCCTATCAGAATATCAGCTCTACCTCCATTCTAGTGAGCTGGACCCCACCCATCAATCCCAATGGGCGGATCACACATTACACTGTTTATGGTCTCAAACTGCCCAGTAATCAAGGCCTGAAATGGGTTACTAGCACTACCAGCATATTGATAACAGGTAGCGTCTTCATTCTCTTCAGCTGACATTTTCTTAAGCCGTTAAGTATAACTGCCACTACAATGTTAAGTATCACTTTTCCCTCTTGTTATGTATAGATCTGGACAAGTACACTCCTTATAAGCTTCGTGTAGCTGCATCCACAGTTGTGGGGGAGAGCTCACTTTCTGAGGAAGATGACATTTTTGTTTTCACTTTAGAGGATGGTACGTGTTGGACTTTTGAATTTATACACTCACAAATACAAGATGCCATCATACATTTCTGTAACTTTTCCCATAAAAATAAAAATCCTCACCTGAATACAATTTGGCCGATATCTCCTTCAAGGTCTTCCTGTAGAGCTGCTACTTTTCAGTCAGTCCCTCGAGGGCCCGTTCCTGACCACTTGGCATAAATTGAAAAAACAAAACAAAACTGCATTTTAAAAAATAAAATGTGCGATGAATGTAGAATAAAAAAAACAACAACAGATTTCTCTTGCTTGTGCTTCTGAACTCTCATTAACTGCTCATTCAGTTTGATGCAGAAGCTCATTCCTGCTCTCACAGCAAGTTTGAGGCAGACGTGTGAATGCAGCCGAACTGGAAGCATTCAGGAGGTGCACAAGGAGATGAGCTTGAATGGAGGGTCGGCCAAATTTAAGTCAAGAATGTGGTTTATTTTTGCTGGTTGCAAAACTTTAGCATCGTGCTGCCTGTATGTGCAAATGTAAAAATCTAA
Source organism: Haplochromis burtoni (assembly GCF_018398535.1). NCBI lineage: Eukaryota > Metazoa > Chordata > Actinopteri > Cichliformes > Cichlidae > Haplochromis > Haplochromis burtoni. The sequence goes on along the minus strand of NW_024582525.1, from coordinate 404,684 downwards.
ACTTTGTCTGAATTCTGTTTATAATGCTTGGATCAACTATATGTTATCAATGATTAATGAATATCCAGTGTTAAGTTTTTTAAATTAATTAATCATGAGCTTTGCCTAATAACTATTACTGTATTCTTTATAAATTGCTTGAAAATGTAACTTTTTTATTAACTACCTACTGCAAATACTGACAAGTTCTCTGTTTTTTTTCTTCTCCCTCTTAGAGCCCGACTCCCCTCCTGTAAACCTCACTGTGGTAAACACCACCCCCTCTACTGCCACAATAGCCTGGTCTGCACCAGAGAAAGCTAATGGGGCGATCCAGCAGTATGAGGTCCTGTATGAGAATGAATCCTACTCTGCGCTGGTGAACACGTCTTCTAACAAAGTCACCCTGTTCAGTCTGAAACCATTCTCCTTTTACAATGTGTCTGTGAGCGCGTACACGTGTTATGGAAATGGCAACCAGACATCAGACACTTTATACCTGTTATCTGGAGAAGATGGTGCGTTGAAGGATGTGCCCACCTTCACAGATACATTCATATGAACGGCTTTAGAGTGAATACCAACTGTTTAACCAACACGTTATGATGTTTTATTCCTTCTCCAGTCCCGGGCAGTCCTCCATATGGGCTCTCCTATGAATCAGTTAGTCCCAGTGAGGTGAATGTGACGTGGATGCCTCCTCTGCTGCCTAACGGCATCATTATTCACTACAGCTTAGAGATTTGGAACTCCAGTCACTACCTGAACCTGACCTCGCGAACCAACTACATCCACATCACGCATCTGAGGAAGTACGCACACTACCGCATCGTAGTTCAAGCACACACAAGAGTCGGAGCAGGAAACTACAGCAGCGAGCCGCTCAACATCACAACACTTGAGGATGGTGAGAGAGGCGTGAGTGACAAGAGGAAAAAATGGGGGTGGTGTGGGGGTTCTTTTCAGTTCCAGGACACTCCACCATTACGTCATCACAGGCTGACAAGTTCGAAGGGCATCTGATTAAATCTGACTTTCCTCTAGTCTTTTCCTCCTCACGTCTCTGTTTCAGCTCATGCTAATGATGTTACATCACAGATATCCGATGCCACGTGACACTCGTGTTTTCCACCACGACTGGGAAGCACAAACAACAGATTCATTACAACTAATCAGTTTTTTTCTTTTCAGGGAAATGTTCTATTTTTTCTAGTGTCTTCCTGTGTGCCTTTTGAGTCCCTGATTTCCACAACGATAAATATTTTAGAAATTAATTTCCGTTTACTTGTAAGTTCACCACCAATGCAGGTTTGTGCTACGTTATTGGAAAGTCTTTCTCGTGCGTCTCAGCTCCAGGCACACCTCCTCAGTTTCTCCATGCCAGGAAGTTGTCAGACTATGAGGTAGAGTTATCATGGCAGCCACCACTCGAGGCCAATTCAGACATACTCTACTACATTGTCAGAGTCTGGTAAGGTTTTGAACTCTACTTCCATCTAATAACCTTAAAAGAAAACACAAATAATGCAGCGTCTATGTGTTAGGAATGAAACGACTGACCTGCGGAAGAATGTGACAAAGACTTCGGTGGTTATTAACGTGGATTCAGAGAGTCGCTACAATGCCTCTGTCTCCAGCTGGACCAGACTGGGGGATGGAGGAGTGCTGATCTACATCAGCTTTACCACAACTGATGCAGGTGCTGGATACATGTTATGCAATCTTTAAACATTATCGTGTTATCCTCACATAAAAAAATAACATTTCCTCTTAAGTGATGTTTTATCGCACAACTTGAGTTTTTGTCCTTTTAAACTGTCTCCTTTCAGAGCCATTTGACCCCCCGCAGAATGTGACTGTTGTTAATGCAGACGCCTCCTCTGTTACCTTGATGTGGTATCCACCCACTGAACCCAACGGGATCATTGTACACTACACTATTTACTACTCATTTAACAACACTGTGACTGAGAAGGTGAGACAAAAATACTGAAGACAGATTAATTGAGTCAATAAGTCGGATGAAAGGTGCTGAATGTAGTAATCACCGCAAAGTACCAGATTCCTTTATAGCATTTTAGCTCCAGCACACACACACACACACCCTCCCCCCGCACAACCCTGATAAGGACAGATTGAATGATAAGGAAAGAGAATGTATTTATGGATTATTTTTTAGGTTGTCTGTCCATCCTTTTTGCTCAAGCTCATAAACACATTGTCTCTTAAGTTTAACTTTATCTTTAATAGGGTTTTTTTTTTTCAAAGTGTGGGGCTTACATCTGTAACCATTCATGTCACTGTGATGTTTTGGAGGGATGAACTGAATTTAGTGTTTAAAGGTCGCTGTAACCTCACAAAATATGTTTTTGGGGCCTAACAGGATAAAATAATGAAGTCAAGACATTTTCTTTTCAAAATATAAAGATATATTTTGAAAGATTTCTTCTTTTTCTTGTTCTTTTGGCTTGCCCATTTTGGAGTCGCAGCTGCAGATTAATCTGCCTCCATCTCACCTCATCACTAACAACCGCCTCTGCCACGTCAGCCCTCTGCATGTCCTCTGTCACACATCCACAAAGCTTCTTTATGGTCTTCCTCTTTTCCTCCTGCCTCCTTTGTCCAGTATCCTTCTTCTGCACATGTCTAGACCATCTCAGCCTCAACTGCTCAGCTGTACCTCTGTTGTACTCATTTCTAATCAAGTCTCTTCTCATTACTTCAACTCTGCTACCTCCAGCTTCACCTCCTGTCTTTTTGTCAGCACCGCTGTCTCCAAACCAACATCATAGCAGGTCTCACTAGCATGATGTAAACCTTTCCTTTCCCTCTTGCTGTTATCCTTTTGTCACACATCACCCTTGATACTCGTCTTCACTCTACCCTGCATACACACTTTTCTTCACCTTTCTTGCACACTGTCCATTACTTTGAATGGTTGACCTCAGGTATTTAAATCCATCCACCATCACTATTCGTTTCCACCCGTCTCCCTCTCATTCACACATCACACATTATCTGTCTTGCTTCTAGTGACTCCCATTCCACTTCTTTCCAGTCCATAGCTCCACCTCTCCAGGCTCTCTTACACCTTCTCACTGTTCTTGTACTCTCAGATGTTTTAGGACACTATCAGTCACAAAAATTCACCACAAGTTAGGCTACAAAAATGTTTAAGTAATATGTGTTTCATGGTATTTTTTAACAATTACATGAATTTGTCCTAGAATGTGTAAAAAATGTGAACTGAATGATAGCTGTGCTTACAGGTCATTCCACTGCCCATGTAAACAGTAGCCAAAAAGTGAAAAAATGCAGGGCAAACTTGCTTCCTGATGCAATGTATTGCACCTGATTTGTAACAGTATATATTTTGCTCTCGCTGAAATGCATTTTTCAGGCTGTGAAATTAAGCCTGACACATCTTTTTCTCCACAGACAGTTCCTGTTTCAGACTTATATTCCCACACCTCTCCTGACTCACGTCTCTCCTACACTCTGACTCGGCTGATTGGGGGCAATAACTACACCTTCTGGATGGCATCCAGCACTGTGCAGGGTGATGGAGGGGTCCATTCCGAGCCCTTAATCCTGTTATTACCAGAGGACGGTCAGTCAGACACACGCACACACAAACGCAGTACAAACGAGGATAAAGTAAATACACATACACATAAAATACTACTCGGAAAGCTGGATAATAATTGCATGCGATGATTAAGAGTCTCACCGGAGGGCAGGTCTGCACTCTTTTTTTCAGAGCTCTTCAACTTGAAAAAAAAATTACATAAAAACGCTGTGATTGAAAATAGCTTTCAGTATCCGTGAAAGGAGATAAAAAAAAATGACCACCTGTGACACTGCGCTTTGAAGACAGCCAGTTATGACAGCATGATGAAAAATGTTAGGGATTATAAAAAGGGAGGAACGCAGAAACACTTAAAATTTGTTGGCACAGAGATTCAACTGAGTTTGATGAGCTTTGAGGAAGTTCATATTAGTTCACACTACAGTCCTTGAATTTGCATTTATGCATATGCAAATATTTTGTTGCATTTTAGCATTTTAGCCTTTTAAAGCTCTTTGTTTTTATGTGATTTTCAAAAAAAACGGTGCAGACAGCAACTACAGACTTATTCACAAACTGACTGCATTTTGGCACTTTTTGTTTTGTTCAATTTTTCTTGTCGTGTATTCTGTGCCTCTGAATAATCACTGCTCACACTGACTCTGTATCTCTGCCTATGCTCTAGCTGCTCCACTCTCAGCCAGTCGCCGGACCTCCAGGGCACCTTGTCTGTCCCGCACAGCTAAGCCCAGCAGGGGTTTACTCCCCTGGGCTCAGACCCTCACACACATCCGGCCCCTAACATCCACTCATTCATCTTGCAGATCTCTCTGTTTTTTTTCTGTCCTCTGTCTCCTTCATCTATCTCCCCACCCCTTTTTTCTTTTTACTCTTTCTAGAGGACCTGACACCATAAGCAGGATGAGTATCACTTCATCTCTCTCCCTTTCATTCCTTAATTTTCAGTTTGTAAATTTCTTTTCTAAGAGCCTCTGTATTTCAAAATGAAGTCTTGTTAATCGTGCATTGTTTTGTGTATGTTTACTGTTTGATTTTGCTTTGTTCCTGTTTTCCTGTGCTGCCAAATTAATGTTATGCTGTATTGTTCTTGATGTGCTATTTCTTTGCTAATTACAATCACCCTGAAAGTTGATGATGATGATGATCATTGTGATGACTTCATTTTTAAGTCTCAGGGCATTGATTGATGCCCAATTTGATTCCGCACTCAAACGTAAACTCACAGTAAGGGCATAGAGTTTCAATCACTCGTGCCAGTGGAGATTAATAATAGTAACACTATTCTTCTTGTCTCATTCTTTAGTGCCAGGTGACTCGGTCCAAAACTTGACGGCACAGATCTTCAGCTCCACGGTAATCATAGTGAGCTGGGACCCTCCTCTGGAGCCAAACGGACGCCCCTACTACCTGCTCACCTTACAGGAGGCAGGCATCGTTCCAAACATCTCCAACCAAAGGGCTCCAGCTGTCAACAAGACCATAAAGCACACCACAACTGACAACATCTTCCTGTTCACCAAACTCAGGAAATATTTCCCTTATGTGCTGACTGTTACCCCAGCAACTACTGCTGGCCCTGCCTACAACCATACAAGCACAATGTACCTGAGAACGGATGATGACAGTGAGTTTATTCACAGATATTCACCCATGCAATATGTCTTTATGCATATGTTGTGGCACTGACATGTGTGCGGGCTTGTTTCCCTTTAGTTCCTAGTTCTGCTCCGTTGTTGGTGTCCACCAAGAACCTGTCTTCGTCTTCCATCGGTGTGGTCTGGCAACGCCCTCTGGAGGCCAATGGGGAGATAACAGAGTATACCCTGATTCTTGTTGGCCTGGAGGGCACCAACACAACACATACCCCCAACACCTCGTTCGTCCTCACTAACCTACTTCCATACACAGCTTACAATCTCACGATTACGGCCGCAACTCGTAAAGGCTCGGGGCCTAGTCTGCTGCTGCAGCTGCACAGCGATGAAAGTGGTTAGTTTGAAAGAAGAGTTTAAATGATTATAGTGGGATGGCAGAAACTTAATATTCTCTTCTCTATCTGCCCAACTTTATGATCCAGGTCCCACCTCTCCTCCCCGTAACCTGACTATATATAACCACACGGCAGTCTCTGTGTGGCTGAGCTGGGAGCCTCCTCTAGAGCCCAACGGAGTGGTGATAAAGTACGGATTTCGGATCCAAGACCTCATCACACAAACCGTCACACATCGGGTACTGTTAATTTCACACACTGAAAGCAGCCTCACAACAACAATAACACACACCTACACATACTCCAAGGACCCACTCAGTAAGAGTACACATGGGCAGGAGCTAATTTCACACTCCAGATGCTACTGAGCAATAACATGATACTTAAACTCACCATCACATATGTGCTGATATAGACATATTATCCACTCCAGCAGTCAGATTTAATATCGTATGTATTTCCTGTTTGTTTGTTTGTCTGGGAACAAATGCAGAATTCCTCTGGTTCATCAACCACAGAGTATCTCTCAGGCTTCAAGCCCCACAGCTCCTATGAAATCAGTGTGAACAGTTTCACCAGAGTGGGCCATGGGAATCAGTTCAGCAGCCCTGTGTCCTTCACAACCAATGAGTCAGGTAAAATATACACTGTATACAAACAAGGGACACATGTAAACACAGATATAGGTTTCCTTTCTCAATTAGAGCTTTGGAATGTTTTTTTGGGATGATAAGATTTGTATCAGCATCAAGTGGAGTGTGACTGTAGAAGTAGCAAAAAGAAAATGAGGCCATACAGCAAGGCTTTCATTAGGCCTTGGGGCAATTCTGGCAACCCGTTAGGCGACTCAGGAAGGGGACCCAGCTTCTTGTATACAGTGGAGATGCAGTGCTGCTAACCTTGCCTGAGGATAGTCAGGAAGTAGAAAGAATGCTTTAAGGACCTTCTCAATCTCAGTGACACGCTGTAGTGGAAGCAGAGTCTAGTGACTTGCCCATCACTGTGGCTGAGGTCACTGAAGTAGTCAAAAACTGTCCAGTGGCCAAGCCCCTGGATGGATGTAATTCGTCCTGGATGTTGTAAGGCTGTCTTGGTTGACATTGCCTCTGCAGCATCACATGGATGTTAGACACAGTGCCTCTGGATTGGCAGATCAGGGTGGTGGTCCTTAGTTTCAGAAGGAATACATTCCTCAGTCTCTCACCAAAGGTCTAAGTCAGAGAGCTGAAGAGGAGACTCTATCCAGTAGATCATTGCCTTTACAACCAGGACTCCTCTTTCTTACCAATTCTGTTTATAACTTTCATGAAAGGGATGGATAGAAATTCTGGAAATGGCCAAATTGCAAAGGGTTTCCACTTTATTGGCCTCAGACTTGCATCTCTGCTCTTTGCAGATGATGTGGTTCTTTGGGGCTCATCATGTGGGCCCCTCCAGCATGCTGTAAGATGGTTTGAAGCCAAGTGTGAAGCGGCTCTAATGAGAATCAGCAACTCTATGTCTGAGACCGTGGTAGTTAGCTGGAAAAGGGTGGAGTGCCTAGCGAGTCTGGGACTCCACCCCAAGTGGCGGAGTTTAAGTATCTCAGGGTCCTGTTCACAAGTGAGGAGAGAGTGTATAGTTGATCTACATTCCTACCATTACTTACAGTGGGGCAAAAAAGTATTTAGTCAGCCACCGATTGTGCAAGTTCCCCCACCTAAAATGATGACAGAGGTCAGTAATTTGCACCAGAGGTACACTTCAACTGTGAGAGACAGAATGTGAAAAAAAAATCCATGAATCCACATGGTAGGATTTGTAAAGAATTTATTCATAAATCAGGGTGGAAAATAAGTATTTGGTCAATAACAAAAATACAACTCAATACTTTGTAACATAACCTTTGTTGGCAATAACAGAGGTCAAACGTTTACTATAGGTCTTTACCAGGTTTGCACACACAGTAGCTGGTATTTTGGCCCATTCCTCCATGCAGATCTTCTCGAGAGCAGTGATGTTTTGGGGCTGTCGCCGAGCAACACGGACTTTCAACTCCCGCCACAGATTTTCTATGGGGTTGAGGTCTGGAGACTGGCTAGGCCACTCCAGGACTTTCAAATGCTTCTTACGGAGCCACTCCTTTGTTGCCCGGGCGGTGTGTTTTGGATCATTGTCATGTTGGAAGACCCAGCCTCGTTTCATCTTCAAAGTTCTCACTGATGGAAGGAGGTTTTGGCTCAAAATCTCACGATACATGGCCCCATTCATTCTGTCCTTAACACGGATCAGTCGTCCTGTCCCCTTGGCAGAAAAACAGCCCCATAGCATGATGTTTCCACCCCCATGCTTCACAGTAGGTATGGTGTTCTTGGGATGCAACTCAGTATTCTTCTTCCTCCAAACACGACGAGTTGAGTTTATACCAAAAAGTTCTACTTTGGTTTCATCTGACCACATGACATTCTCCCAATCCTCTGCTGTATCATCCATGTGCTCTCTGGCAAACTTCAGACGGGCCTGGACATGCACTGGCTTCAGCAGCGGAACACGTCTGGCACTGCGGGATTTGATTCCCTGCCGTTGTAGTGTGTTACTGATGGTGACCTTTGTTACTTTGGTCCCAGCTCTCTGCAGGTCATTCACCAGGTCCCCCCGTGTGGTTCTGGGATCTTTGCTCACCGTTCTCATGATCATTTTGACCCCACGGGATGAGATCTTGCGTGGAGCCCCAGATCGAGGGAGATTATCAGTGGTCTTGTATGTCTTCCATTTTCTGATGATTGCTCCCACAGTTGATTTTTTCACACCAAGCTGCTTGCCTATTGTAGATTCACTCTTCCCAGTCTGGTGCAGGTCTACAATACTTTTCCTGGTGTCCTTCGAAAGCTCTTTGGTCTTGGCCATGGCGGAGTTTGGAGTCTGACTGTTTGAGGCTGTGGACAGGTGTCTTTTATACAGATGATGAGTTCAAACAGGTGCCATTCATACAGGTAACGAGTGGGGGACAGAAAAGCTTCTTACAGAAGACGTTACAGGTCTGTGAGAGCCAGAGATTTTCCTTGTTTGAGGTGACCAAATACTTATTTTCCACCCTAATTTACGAATAAATTCTTTACAAATCCTACCATGTGGATTCATGGATTTTTTTTTCACATTCTGTCTCTCACAGTTGAAGTGTACCTCTGGTGCAAATTACTGACCTCTGTCATCATTTTAAGTGGGGGAACTTGCACAATCGGTGGCTGACTAAATACTTTTTTGCCCCACTGTATGGTCATGAGCTCTGGGTAGTGAACAAAAGAATAAAGCCCTGGATTCATCAGATGGCATCTTAAGAACAGCTTTCGGGCTTTAAATCTGTAGGATTTTCTTTACTTTTTGGGGCCAAGGACCACTTACGGGGAAGAAAACATTTCCAAGACCCCTGGTTATGGATCTTTGGGGTCTCTAGACCAGAACCTACGTCTAATGAAGTTAATGGGTTAAACTGGAACAAGAATTCTGGCTATTCTACCAAACAGAAACGAAAATAATAAATGAAATGTGATAATTAGACAGGTTTGATTTGTTGTGTTGTGTCGTGTAGTGTCACTTTTTTTGGACCGAGTATGTTTCTAGATCTTTAATAGTGAAGAAAAAAGATGCAGTTAGTCAATACAGATATTTGCACGTTAGTAATAATTCAGTGTTCTGTCCAAAAACCTGCAACCTTTTTAAGTTCAATTAAATAATAAACAGTTAATTTTGTGAGTTCTTTAGTAAGAAAATCAACCGAAAGCTAAGATTTGGGTTAACAACATCACTGTCTCGTGTCTTTCTCTGTCTGCAGTGTCTGACGCTGTAGGGAATCTGTCTTGCTCAGGAGTGAGCTGGGATTCAATTCTTTTGTCTTGGGAAATTCCTGCCAATCCTAATGGGCAAATCATTTTTTATGAGATTCAATTGGAGGTAGACCAGCAATCCTATAAACATGAGGCCCATACACCAGAGCACACAGTGACTGGGCTGTCGCCAGACCAGGAATATGCTCTCTCTGTAGCTGCTGTAAACTCTGCAGGACCAGGAGACAGATTAAACTGTACAGCTTCCACCCTTTCAGAATCAGGTAGTCAAATCTTCTTGTACTGCATTTTGCATAACCACCACAAGTGAATAATTGATTAAACCTTGTTGTCTCCTGACAGTTCCTGCTGCCCCTCGATTCCTCACCATCTCTCAGGTCACACCTAACAATGTGACACTTCAGTGGGCTCCACCACATTCTGTTCCAGGCCTGCTTAAAGAGTATCACATCATTGCACAGCTGATTTCAGCTAACTGCGAACCAAGCATATCAGTTAAAGCTCAGTCAACCCCGAAGGACGACCTGGCCCTGCATTGCATTGAACATAATGTGACAGTGTCGATAAATGCTTCAGATGCAGAACAGAAACAAAGCTTCACAATCCATCCCGTGGCTAAATACAGACACTACCGCTTCAAAGTTGCTGCTGTGACCAACGCTGGAGTCGGAGACTATACACAGTGGAAATATAAACGCACCATGGCAGGAAGTAGGAATGACATTGACGACATGACCTTTTTGTGTTGCCAGATAGCCAGAGAGATTTCCCGCTTAGTCAGACCTTCATGACCAATATTTGACAAATAATTACTTATTTGTTTTCAGACGTACCAGCAAAATTACACAGCTTGTCTGATGTTTCATTAGCAACATGAGCAAACACAGGCATGGTCAGTTGTTTTATTCTGAAAGATGTCTTTAGATGTTATATCATTATAGTTTAGCAGCGCGTAATTAAGTAGTAATTACCAAAATACTAAGGCTGTTGTAACATCATTATTACACATGTGTTTGACAAATGAAAGAGAAAAAGTAATAATTATAGTATAAATGGGTTAAATAGAAGCTGAATAAGAAATTATACTGATATTTATTGGACTGCACATGTAATGAATCTATATGCCAATCTAAACGACAACATATGATGACATCTAACAACTGCAAAACTACAGGAAAGGCATTTAAAGTGAGGTGGACCAAGTGATCCCTGCTAATCCCAAAGAATGATCAGTTAACACTAATGCAACAAAAGTACCTTTTTATTAATGTAAACATGTTAAGATTTAGTAATTAAAGTATTAAAATTGTTAGTCATGCCAATAACCTATAATACATAATACATTTGCAATGACATGTCCTGCATTGCTGCAGTAATTTTATTATCTAATATGTTCCGGCCAAATTAAATACTCGACCTCCCCTGCCAAGTACAACTAATGTATGCAGGAAAGTCTTCAGCTCATTAATTCAGTATTTAGAACAAAGAAAAGATTAATTACCTTATCTTGTTTAGTCTTGTTTGATTCATATAACCGGAGCCGCTCAGTTTTCAGTGTTTCTCTCATTTCCTTCCTCAGACCCCGATGCTCCTCCCCGTGACCTGAAAGTGACTTCCACCTCCAACAGCTTTCACATTGCGTGGGACGCTCCAGCTGTTCTCTCTGGACTGACTTCTTATCTTGTGCAGGTCATCTCGTTAGACTGTGTTTGTCACAAATATGAGCATGTCACCAATGAACTGTAGAACAAAGTTGGCTATTCTTAGAACAGCTCAACAGGGTATTATGTTGTTCAGGCTTTTTCAAAAAGCAGTAGCAATTTAAGTACAAGGCTATAAAAGCAATCCAGTATAACTTAATAACTTTTCTACATAATGTCCTGTAATGCCAGGTGGATGGTCCCGGGGTGAATATCTCAATAGTCAGGGCTCCAGGGGAGTTGATGACCATTGTTGTTACTAACTTGACGGCTTTCAGTCGTTACTCTGTGACTATCACTGCCTTCACTGGTGACTTGGAGCACGCTAGCAGTGATGGGAAAGCCATTGGACCCATTTACTTTCAAACAAAGGAGGAGGGTACGTCTTCACATTGTAGTGTCTGCACCACCTTCTGCCCACCTTTAGAGTTGACCAAATTAATACTGTTGTCTTGTATCTGACCCCAGAACCTAAAGACCCTCCAAAGAATGTGACAGTTTCAGTAATCCCAGAGGAAGTGCGTGCTGTGAAGTTGACCTTTAACCCTCCAGAGGAGCCCAATGGAAACATCACAGAATACATTGTATACATCTATGAGAAGGACCAGCTGGTCAGAAACATTAGCCTTAACATCATCCAAAAAGAGAATAACACGATGGATGCTGTAATAGAAGGGCTAAAGGGAGGACGGACCTACAGTTTACAGGTAAAAAACAATGAATTCTTTTCTTTTCATTGCAAACTTGAGATTCGGTGTGTAAGTTCTCCATGTAAGAAAAACAATGTCCCCAAAAAATTATAAAACAAATATACAGTATTGTGCAAATGGTTCATCAGATGGCTCAGATTATCCAACATCATGGTTGTAGTGAAGTAAGTATACTTGCGACCAAAAGTGTCTTTTCATTCCCTTGGGTGCAGACTCATGTTGGCATACACCGCAGTTCTTCTAAAAGTTTTCCCTCCGATTCCTGGAAAATTCCCAGTGGAAAAATGTAACAGGCCTCGTAACTCACTGATAATGTACTCCCTGGCTATGAAACTGTGGGCTCTGTCTCTAAATAACTGCAGCTTCATCTCTAAATTGTAGCTGGAACTCTGAGCACTGGTGATAATTCTCGAAATGAAATTTGGATCAGCTTGAGATAGAAGTTGGTTCTTGCTCTGTAAGTTTGAGGTTGTAGGTGAAGTAAAAGCACAATTGGCCAGAACAGGGCTTCCATGGAGCAACTTAAAGCTTTAAGAGCAGTTCAAAGATGCACAAGGAGACAACTGAAGGGGAAACTTCAGTTATAGAACTTTATGATCTCACCAGCGCACCTATACTAGCCAAACAACCAAGCCTACCATCAACCAAAAGCTTGGACTTGTTGAACTTTTCAATGCTTTAGTTCCTTTCTGTGCTGGTCTTTCTTACTTTTGTATTCCCTTCTCTCTTGTGCTTGTCTGACTGCAGATTTCAGCAAAGAACGGGGCTGGCAAGAGCCCACTCAGCTCACGTGTCCTGATTACTACAGGGATCAAAGGTACAAGCCTGTCTGTCTTATCTGTGCTCTGCAATGCTCCAGAGTCTTTCTTTCTTGATGCAGCAGTGCAGCATAGTGTGAGACAGAAAACTACCACTGCACAGTATTATTGCTCGGCATTCAGGGCCGCTCTGATACAGTAAATGTATCTTGGTAGTATTATTAGATGGGTGCTAATTATGCATTTATTCCAGCCTGTTTGTCGTGTTATATATGTAAATGTGGCAGATTAAAAGTACATCTTCTCACACAGACGCAACTTCTACGCACACACGTGTGTGTGTGTGTGTTTCTGGGTGTGCTCATGTGTGTGGTTGTGTGTGTATGTGTGTGTTTCAGCCCCATCCAAGCCAACCCAAAAACCCCAGGCAATGCTGAGCTATGGAGGGGTTGCCATGGTTACCCACAGGAGTATCACCATCCACATGCCTGCATGTTTCTATAGTGACGACAATGGACCAATCACAAAAATTCAGGTCATCGTGGCCGAGTCAGGGGGTATGACTCTTAAAAAACATTGACAGCCATCACTTTTAGTTGGATACACTCGACTCGGGCGTCTGTCTTTGTATGTGTGTGTGTTTTAAAACAGAGTTTACACTATGTTACTTCGTCCCTACCTCAAAGAAAAAAGCAAGTCAAAACTTAAGCAGCTGAAATTTGACTTGGCCTCTTTGCACTTCTTCTCCTCTCTAACTTTTATCTTGCCACAGTAAAGGACAACAAGAACGTGACCAACTGGAAGAGCGCGTACTATGATCATCCCGCCCCTTACTTTACTGACTCAGGGTTCCCCAACCCCCCGTGCAGTGACTCAAGTATGCATGCACATCTCAGAGGTGTGTTTAGAGATGGTTGGTCACAGAGGTACAACCAAACTGCTGCAGAATATGTGATCGGCAAGAGCAATGACTGCACGGGCAACAACACTGAGTATTTCTGCAATGGACCTTTGAAGCCTAACTCTGTCTATGTGTGAGTGCGCCACATACACAGTCAAATAAAAAAAACAACAACTTTTTTTTTATGTTTATTTTTGGTAAAAGCTAATGCAAAGTCTTGTGTGTTGTCTTATATTTACCAGGTTTAAGTTCAGAGCCACTAACGTCAACGGGGAATACACAGACTCTGAGTACTCGGAGCATATCAAAACAGGTACTGCTGTACTAAGGAAAGGGGTAACCTGTGTGGCAAAGCCCTCTTCTTTTTTTAATTAATGTTTATCATTCTGTGAATTCTTCTCTGTTAAGGAGTATGGGGAAATTTACTAATGCATCATTTTATTGTAAAATTAATTACCAATGCATGGGTTGCTTTATTGCCATTTCTGTGACCCTCCAGCTCCAGGCGATGGGCTGTTGACCAGAGAAGAGCAGATAATTCTGGGCGTTCTGCTCTCCTTCTTCTTGGCTGTGTTACTCATCATCATCATCTGTGGCTCAGTCAAGTAAGATGGCGATAGACACTCACTCATTTGCATATATTAATAGTCTTAATCGTGGCTAGTTGAGCATTACATCATTTGAAAACAAAACTTCACTCATTTTACACATGTATTTGTATCATTATTTACCTGTTTGATTTATTGACATGTCAGGATCCACCAGCGTAAAAAGGAAGGTGGGACGTATTCGCCCAGAGAGGCAGAGATCATAGAGACTAAGTGTAAGCTGGATCAGCTGATCGCCGTAGCAGATATGGAGCTAAAACAAGAAAAACTCAACCAGTAAGTTTGTGCTAGTTTTAATCTAAAAGCGTCACTTTGACGAATATAACATGCACATTTCAGGCAACTGAATTAGGGTGCGTACTACATGACTTCAGGCTTAATTTAGCTTCTCCAAACACGATCTTAAATCTCAGTCAACAAGACAAAAAATGCCTTTGCTGCAGCCAACTTGATGTGCGCTCCTGTCAGCACAAAATCTTCTAGTGTTGTAGAGTTTGTGCAGAAAATAGCAGCAGCACAGAGACACAATGCAGCACTAAAGTGGCTTTATAATTTATCTTCAGTTCTCTGCAGAACAGACAAGTCTTCCTGTCTCCTTTCTCCCACCATCCTCACAGACAAATTTAGCATCTAGCTTTACTGGGGTTTTTTTGTCTTTGGCACAAACAAGAGTGCAGACACTAAGTGGTGCAAGCTGCTCTTCCTTTACAAGCTGCAATTTTGAATCTGGTGAGAATCAAACTCAGGTTTAGTTGTTGTTTATGATTTATGAGTGCCACCGATGGTTTGACTATAGCAGTAAACTTGAGAAAAAATAATATGTACGTCAGTATAAACACTGGTTTATAATCTGATTCATTAATCAGCAGCTAATAGGTAGAGCAGATTGTCCACTAAGCAGAAATGTTACTGTATATACTATACTGCCAAATGCTTTGTAATAGTAAATCCTCTATATATATATATCTACACTGTTCCAAAAAATAGTAATGTCAAAGTATCTTACTGTATATTTTACAGTTTTGTACTGTCTTTCTAGAATATCATGAAATTTACATAAGTAGACTGTGATTTTACATGTCAAAGGTAAAATAACATAACATCACTGTAAACATAGTAAAACACACTTTACTTGTTTTTTAAATATATTTTTTTTGTACATATGCATATTTAGATTGTAAAAATACATTCAGAAATGTATCATAATTTCACAAATATTTGTCTGTCATGTGAGAGAATGATCTGTTAAATTCAAATGTAATACTATGGGAAAATATATAAAATGATCAAAAATTAATGAGAATAATCAATAATTAAAGGAGTATTTGAATTATAATGTTGCTGAAAATTTCATGTCAATCTAGGTCTGATTCAATAATTCAGAGGTAACAAGTGAAAATATAATTAATAG
>NW_024582525.1:385832-387466 GCF_018398535.1 Haplochromis burtoni | reverse complement strand
TTTTTTCCTCTTGCCTGACAGCTTAATTTTCAACATTATTTGCAGTTTACAACAATTTATATTTGGCAATATGGTCAGGCAGAGCATTAAAGGGAGGAGATAGACTGGAGATGGGTTGCAAAGGGAGCTGCAGGTGCAGCAGCAACAGGAGACAAGTTCAAGCAACTTAAAATATATTTTCCAGTTAAATGCATAGAAGGGTACCAGCTAAGTCCTTAGCTGATGTGCCCTTGCACTGAGGTCATCTATTTTCAGCTGATCTACATTAAATGAGGACTGTCCTTGACTCTGTGGTATGCCTGCACTAATGCTTTGCTGAGTTTCATATTAAAATAACACACATTCCGTTGTATTTAGCCAGATTTCTTCCGCACAACTTAAGCACCTGCATTGGCTCGCTTAGGCTTTTGTTTTTCTCTCACTGAGCACTTCTCTCCCACCAGGTATTCTTCATTCTTCTTTCGACGGAAAGAGATTTATGTGATCCAGTAAGTTGGGCTTTTAGCATGTGTGTGGCACATTTTGTTGCATATATCTGTTTGTAAGCCTGCGTCTGCTTTGCGTGCATGTGTGTCATCACAGTGTTACTCATTAAGCTTTCATTAATTAATCCATCTGTGCTGCTTAGTAAACCTTCAGTGGAGATCAAAAGTTGAACAAATCAGTGACATCAATGTATTACCTACAAACTGCTCCCTATTCTCCATCAATGTCAGGGAAGCTGGAGAGTTGCTGACAGACCTCTGCTTAAGACCATTTTAATTTGTTTGCCAACTTGTTATCTAAAAATTGCTCGGAAGGCTTAGCACTCTTGTAGGGTACTAATGTGTAAGCTTTATCGATGGCTGAGGATCTGCGTAGCTGCATGTCACAGCGCTGCAACAAGAAGGCTTCCTCGGGGGAATAGCTGCATTCAATTGATGCTACTGATGTTCACATATTCCTTTAGAACAAAGCATCAAAGTCTGTGTCGATGTTTAACCAAAGCGATTAAAAAATGGTTAACCGTCCCTGCCTTCAACACATCGCCATATTCTGTCTGAAGTAGGGATCAGTTCAGTTCTGTCGTGGACAGAAAATGCTGTCGTGTGGGCTGTGATTGCTGAGTTAATTTGTTTATATTGGTTGATTTTTACTGTCTATTTTTATCCAGGCTGCTCAGCTACAGGAAATCACTCAAGTAAGTCGTCCTGTGTAAATATTTCAAATATGCACACAGTGCAGCATGAAAGAGTCTGCCCTGTACTGCTTAGTCTTGCTTGTATCCTTGAATGTGTTTAAAGAAAAGCACATATAGGCGTAGAGTTACTGTGCATCCTCTTCTGCTTCTCACATTCAGTGCATTTCTCCCCCGCCCTCACCGACAGGCCTGTCAACAAGAAGTCTTTTCTGCAGCATGTAGAGGATCTGTGTGCCAATGACAATTCCAAGTTCCAGGAGGAGTTTTCTGTACGTGTTTCTTTACAACCTTCCCCTGTGCATACCACACCAATAAATAAACTATAAATACAAAAACAGAGGTAAATTAGATAAAGTTAAATACAGTGGGGCAAAAAAGTATTTAGTCAGCCACCGATTGTGCAAGTTCCCCCACCTAAAATGATGACAGAGGTCAGTAATTTGCACCAGAGGTA
>NW_024582525.1:343700-384387 GCF_018398535.1 Haplochromis burtoni | reverse complement strand
CCCACTGTATATACATTCATATGCCATTAAATGTAGATTATTAACAGATTATTAAAAATTAATATAGAGAACATTTTATAAAGTTACCCCAATTTTGCCTTCAATTAAGTTGTCCTTATTAATTACAAGTCTTTTTGCATTTTTTTATACATCTGTGCTTCTTCATGCAAATATGTCATTCTGTAATTAGATCCAGATTTCACCTATTAGTTGATCAACACCAGCTAGATGGTAAATGCCTAGGTTCTTCAGAAATGCTGCTGATACTTTAAATACTTTAAAAATACTGTTTTTTTTTAATAATAGTTGGTCAATAATTCTGTTTACATCTTCACGTGAATACATAAAATGAGTATGTATGTGATATCTCTGGGTTACTGGGTTACAGGATTTGATGTATTTGTCGAGAAATACAAAGGCAAAGCAACAAAATAACAAACTCAGGTTTTTATTCTAAGTTTGATCTCTCAGAGAATCATAATATTCAACCACTAGAACAATTTTTCTCTCTTTAGGAATGCAAATAAATAACTGTAATTTGTCACTCTAATCAAACTTGCTTTATTTTTATTCAGCTTTTCAATGATAATAACAATAATTATATTTTAGCATTAAAATATAATTTTTTTAAAAGAACTTGGGGGTACTGGTTGTTTTAACCATACAGAAACATACAAAATGATTTCGATAGTAGATTTGTAAAGCAGTGTTAATACAGTAGATGAAAATCTTAAGATATACATGGAAAATGAATGAATACAATGATAAATAAATACAGAAGAAAATGAAAAACTAGTGGTTTATATTACATTTAATACATTAGATAATTCACTAATGTTTGACCTTAGATGTTTCAGTAATGCATAATTTTAAAACTAAACCTGTTCTACCATTTACATACATACTAGATAATATTTTCTGAAGTCAAAAGGATTGTGAGTTTTATTTTTGAGTTTGCCAGCAGGAAATGGGTGAGTAGTCACCTGTTTTTACTTTTATCTTTCACTCACTCGTGGCCCTTGATTTTACTTTGGCAAAAATTGTAGCCTTGACCTTTGTGTGTTTCTGTGAATACTGATGTGTTATATTTTGTCCATCCAGGAACTCCCAAAGCTGCTGCAGGACCTGGCCACTACAGACGCTGACCTGCCGTGGAACAAGTCCAAAAATCGTTTCCCAAACATCAAACCTTGTATGTTGCCAGGCTGAAATTAGTTTTTCAAGGCCGTTGCGCCTACAACGTACCAGAATTCTTCCTATCTCGCATTGCTGTTTGCTTCACTGTGGTCGCATTTCATATATTTAAATTCAGCTGTATTATTATCCCTGTACTGTTTTTAGATAATAACAACCGAGTGAAACTGCTGTCTGAACCTGGCACTGCAGGCTCAGACTACATCAATGCCAGCTTTGTCTCAGTGAGTACCAGTTAGTCACGATTCTGTCAGATAGACATCCACATACATAAGGGTAGATGTAAGCCTCCCCATCTCCTTTTTTCTGTGTCTGTAGGGTTATTTGTGTCCCAATGAGTTCATAGCCACCCAGGGCCCTCTGCCGGGCACTGTGGCTGATTTTTGGAGGATGATCTGGGAAACGGGAACCCGCACTATCGCCATGCTCACTCAATGTTATGAGAAAGGCAGAGTGCGTATGAGAGATTTGTCACTGTTAGAAAAAAAACATCACCGCTATTAGCATTCAGAGTACAAGCCAGTATTTGGGCTTCATTCCCTGGATGCTTATGTCTGCTCTAAAGAGCTGATGTATGTGTGTGTGGGTGTGGGTGACATTTCAGATTCGATGTCACAAGTACTGGCCTGAAGACAACAAGCCGATGTCAGTGTTTAGTGACATTCTCATCTCAAAGGTGTCAGAGGAAGTCTTTCCTGACTGGACTATCAGAACTCTGAAAGTAGAAAAGGTATGGCGCTAATAACCTCCGTCAAGTGAGCATTCACCGGCTACCACGCACACATGCACACTTACAGTGCACACATGACTTGAAATATATGTGTGCATGCAATAGTAATATTAGTTCATGTCAATGATACAGTATTGTTTGGTCTATTTGTGCAAACAATAGACCAAACAATGGGAAAGTGGAGATACTTAAAAAATTGCATGTTTTTACAAGTCACCTGCAATGCTCAGGTTCTGCTCTACTATATCAGTGTTATTTTAATTCTTTGATAAGTGGTTGCTAGGCAACATGGTGCCATTTTATTATTATTATTTTATGAGGATAAATTGGCTTTTTTTGTTTAGTTTAGTTCTTTTATTTTTTACAATTAAAAAAGAAAAAGCAACTTCTCTTTTCTTCAAAAATAACTAATAAGATTTAAAAGAATAAAAAAAAACAAAAAACCATCTGCTAATATGCCCCCACTTCTCCAGCTCCTCTAATGAATGAACCTTTGAAAAGGTTTGCTTTAAAAAACCTTTTCAAAGAATATAGTTTGGTTTATTAAAACAGGCTGAACAATTTACACTTCTGGCAAACTAAAGTACAGGTTTACTGGATTATTGATGAGCGAATAACATGGAAAAACTTGATGAAGAACAAAAAGGCATTAAACTGAATTAAGTATGGATGAAACAGCATCATCCACTGACTGCAAAGACAACATTTTTGCTTTATTAAGGGGTGCAGGTGGAAAAAGTGATTCAGTGATGTGCATAAGGTAGCCATCAGAAGACACTGTTGAATGTAAAGTAATGTTGGGACTCTACCCTTTTCAAGCTAAACTGGTATTTATGTCGAGCTCTTCCAGTTTTATAGGAATTTGGGAGCAGTAAATAATTTTTCCTACAGCCAATAAGGAGAGCTCTAAGTTCAGACTTGTCTTTTGAGACTCTTGGTGTCAAAAGCACTGGTTTCTTAGTAGAACCTGTAATATGAATTTTAAAAGTAATGGTGGCACTGCCCAATTTTGGGGTGATAAATTATCACAATTATCAGAATTTTATGTTATATAAAAAAATATTAAAAAAAAAAATCTTGTAAACTCTATGTAATAAAGCTGAATGATAGGGGAGGCTTTACATCTTTTTAGAACTACATGTGTTTCATAGGAAACCAGAGTGTAGGCCTACTAACCATCTTGTTTTGGTAGTAAGACGTGCAGGCATATTGAGGATGCTCACACAACCGTTTAGTTTGGAATTACATTTCTGATTACATTAAGAAAGTTTTGTTTTGACGTTTCTCCATCAGTAGTTTGATGGCTTGAGAGAGCCTACATCCTTTTAATTAAATTTGTTTATTGTTAGAAAAATAATAAATGTTATCTCTGTTATCACTGAAAAAAATCTGCCATAAAAACAGAGTTTATACTTGACTTCCTGTTATGTGTGTTCCTGTCCTGCAGCATGGGCACTACATTTTGGTCCGCCACTTCAATTATACATCGTGGCCTGAGCACGGCGTTCCAGAGTCTTGCAGTACACTCATTAAGTTTGTCAAAGCTGTCCGAATGCACAGGCAGGACAATAGCACTATTGTTGTCCACTGCAGGTACGCTATCAGCTTCGTGTAAGGGAGACTAACATTGCATGAACTATAGCAAAATATTTAATTTTTGGTCATTAAAATTGAGTCTCATATCAACAGATTATCAATAAATGCTTCACTGTCAGTAATTTCGTATCCTCTTTTGTATTACACCTACAAATAAGACCTAAATCCTTTTGTGTGGTATAACAGTGCAGCTGAAAGTATAATGGCGTTTGCTCTCTTGTATTTTCTTTAGCGCTGGCGTAGGAAGAACAGGTGTGTTTATTGCTTTGGATCATCTTATTCAGCATGTCAGAGATCATGACTTTGTCGATATTTATGGGCTGGTGGCTGAACTGCGCAGCGAGAGGATGTGTATGGTACAGAATCTGGTAAGTTTACCATAAGTGCAGCAGTATGTTATCCTTTTGCATGTGAGCTTCATGGTAAATAGAATAAATATGATTTTTTTATTTATTTATCCTAAGTTCTTCCAATAAACTTAAGAATCATCAAAGACTGACAAATGGAAATGTAGCTGCCCTACTTTTTACTTTGTACCCTGCTGTGATCTCATCCCCATCAGAAGATATTCGGAAAATTTTAGTATTGACAAAGGGAATGATCTGGCGGTGGATTAAAAGCAAGCGCTGAGCAGGATTCCCTCTTTTGAAACAGCTTGAACCTTTCCTATATTTACCCTAGTGTTTACTTGTGGACTGCTGATTTGTCTGTCAGTGCCTGTATAGACTCTCTGCCTGCTGTGGTTACTGTGCTTCTTCTGTGTAATTGTTTTCATGTTGCTAGACTTTCTCCACGTCTTTGTGAACATTATCTGGCTGTGGGATTTGAGCCTGTAGTGTCTGCAGCTACGAGAGCTGTGCTTGCTGAAGGCATGATTCTTTGAGAGTTCAGTTTTCAGTGTGCCAGGCTAGCTATTAGTACAATGCCTGAGGACATCATTCATATTGATTATTTTACAAACTCATAAATGTCCTTGCTGAGACTCTGAAGCAGAGTGCCTTTTTCAGATGGCTTTAAAAAGACACTTTAAAAGTTTTCTACAGTCATTGATTTGAGCTACTTATGTGTTTATGGCATCAAAGGGTTGATGTTGTTGTAAAAGTCAATCAGATTTTGCAAACGTAGTTCCAGTTTCCTATTGAAATAAAAAGACCATGAATGACAATTATTATTAATTACACAAGCCACAAGTACTCAAACCACACATAGGACTAAACAATACACTTGAAATGTCAAAGACTGGGCCTGTACTGGCTAATAGGCTCTATCATTCTGGTGCCTTTAGTTCAGTATTCATGAATTACACAACCGCTGTTAGTTCAAACTATAGAGATAAGGACAGTATTATTTGGAAATATAGTTGGGAAGTATTTCAAGTCCTGTTAAACAGAATAAGGAGTTTTTAACACATTTCCAAACATCCTAGTTTGACTATTGCTAATAGACAGCTGTGTTTTGTGCTGGATAACAGCTTACAGTCATTTACAATCATGTTCCCTGAGCAATCCCAGCCAGCTTTGCTTTGACTAATCTCTCAAATTTCAGTTCACCCCAAAGATTTTTGATGGGATTCAATTTCAGGCCAGTTCACTTTGATCTTCTGGACGTAGTTTTTCACCATGTTTTTGGTTGTCATCTTAGAAGACAGAGCGACAACCCAGAACCAGTTTTTCTGCACTGCTGAGTGCTTGAAGTTTTCTTTCAAAATCCTTTATTTGAAAGTAACGAAACTAAATAAAACGTCCAAAGCAAAAACCACCAAGAGGTGTTGTCATCACAGCCATTAAGATACCAGAGTATTTTTGCACATCTCAAATCATCCATCTATTCATTCATTATTTTAACCACTTAATCGCCACGTAAAGCAGCAAGAAATTTTGAGGAGGGTTGGCCGGACAGGTCACCAGTTCATTATATGGCTTCTCACAGAGATGCAAAGCCTTTCACGCGCAGCCAATTTACATGTCTCTGGCTTTAAATCACCTCTGTTAAGTTTTAGTTCTGAAAAATAAATCAAGTGGTACAATCTTCGTACCACAGCAATTCAAACTTAATCTGCTTTTCCCACTCTTTTGTTAGGACTATATCATTGTTCATATCAACATCTGTTCTTTGTGTGATTAATGCAAAAGAACATATGGTCTGAATAAGCAGAAATATGTCTATGCATATGTGTGCTGTCAGGCCCAGTACATCTTCCTGCACCAAAGTACGCTGGAACTTCTAAACAACAAAGGCAACAGCCAGTCGATATGGTTCGTTAGCTACTCTGCTCTGGAGAAGATGGACTCGCTGGATGCCATGGAAGGTAAATATATGAGGTCATACTTAAAAAAACAAACAAACATGCAGCTCAGTGCTCACCTCACAAGGTTTTATTGCTCTTCAGGTGATGTTGAACTGGAATGGGAGGAGACCACTATGTAAAAAAACTGACGAAGGAACATCTGTGAGATTTCTTTGGGGGGTTTTGTGCGTCACTGTCACATGACCTGTGGGCAGATCCTGGAGATGGAGAGGTCCATCCCCACAAACCAAAGTAAGAGCAACAGGAGATGAATATCTGCACTCAACGATCTGTCTGAAGAACTCCACTCAGTCCACTTCAAAATCTATTCCCAGCACAGTCCTCTTTATATTGAACCTTTTGAACACTTGTTTCCAAAGACACTGCGAGGGAAAAAAGTGAAGAGCAGGGACAAAGAAGTTCAGAAAGGACAGGAATAAATGAGAAATTGTGAGCTGATCGTGAGAGCTCTATCACAAGTGTAAGCCTACAGGTATTTGCACAAATCGATTTCACTGTCTTATTATTATTATGTATTATGTTCATATCATCTGTGTTTTTTTAAGGTAATGTTTTTCAGCCAAAGTGGTGTTGGGGCTTTTCAGTCTCTTTATAACTGTGTTGAGATGTTCGTTATCTTTTCTCAAGAGTGATTTGCAAAATAAAAGAAACAATCAAGACTTTCTCCACTTGACTGTTTCATCAAATGTCTGCACTTTGACGTTGCAGTAGGGAGTTACAAATTAGTGAGTCTTGCTGTTTCAACAAGGGAAGTCTGCAGTAGCTTAATAGCTAACATAACCGTTAAATCCAAGGCTGTGGTTATATACTCACTAGGCACTTTGTTGGATGCATCATTTCAGCTGCATATTAGCACACACATCAGAAACATTTAAGCATTCGGCTTGAGACGACCTGCGGAGGTTCAAACTGAACATCAGAACGGGGAAGAGGGATGGTTTAAATGACTTTGAATGTAGCATAATTGTTGGTGCCAGACGGGCCTGTCTGATAAAAACTGCTGATCTGCTTGAATTTTTCTGCACAGCCCATCTCTGTGGGTTTGCAGAGGATGGTCTGAAAAAGAAGAAATATCCACTGAGCAGCAGTTCTTTGGGAGAAAAGGCCTTGCTGTTACCAGGCGTTCAGGAGAATAACTCAAATAGCCACTCTTAACAATCAAAGTGTGCAGTGGAGCATCTGTGAATGCACCACATGTCAAATCTTGATGTCAAGCCTTGAGGCTACAGCAGCAGAATCTGAGGGCACATGCTCACAAAGACTGGGCAATAGAAGACTGGAAAATACTTTGTTTAATGAGTGTCCGCTTCTCCTGCTGTAGAGTTCAAATTTAGCAAAAACAACTTGAAAACATTGGTCCATCCTGTCTTGTATTAACAGCTCAAGTTGGTGTCTCGTAATGGTATGAGGGATATTTTCTTGGCACACTTTCAGCCTCTTAGTATCAGCTGAGCACCATGTGTATGTGTGTGTCACAAAGCTCATATCATCTCAAACTGCTTTCTTGACAATGACAATGAGTTCACTCTACTCAGATGGCCTCCACAGTCATCAGATTTCAATCCTGTAGAGCTCATTTGGGGTTTGGTGATTCTCATCATGGATCTTCAACTGACAAATCTGCAGCGACTATGCAATGATATCATGTCAATATGAACCATGATGTCTGAGGAATGCAAAAGGACGCTTTTAAGAGATTACTATTGGCCAAATGATAGCATTATTTCTGTAAATGGTCCCCATCTGTAGATATGTGTCTTTTATTACTACAGCACAATTTAGAGCAGATTTTATGGACAGGTTTGTGCATATGGATCAGGTACCTGCACAAGTCATTGGACCCATCTTTGAGAACCACTACAGCAGACGCATATGACATTCAGACACCTCAGATTCAGTGTTACTTTGGGGGCAGGGGGCTTGGTGGAAGGACCTCTAATGAATGAGTTCAGACCAGGTGTGCTGGAATGACAGCGAAACACCGGTCAGACTGATTTCCCATAAGCTCCTTCATTCCGCCATCCTCCCTGCACACCTGCTGCAAATTAATTCATTAGAAAGGCATAGAGTGCTTCATACACAGACACCGTGGAGACGCAAGACTGAGAGTAAAAACTACTTTATTCTTTCATTCTCTTCAAACAGAAAAATTAGAAATTCTTTTAGTAAACATGTTGATCTTTAAGAAATCTCCTTTATAGAAATATTGTGACGGTGCAGAGATTAATGACAGTGCTCCACAGTGAGGATGCAGATTGGTGCATCTCCATGACAACCACGGAGAAGGCAAGGGGTAAGGGTAGAAAAGAGAAGGGGGGAGAGGGAGTAGAGCAAGAGAGAGAAAGGAGAAAATGACATCAACAAAGCAAACATGCCCTGACAATAATAACGAAAACGTAGACTCAAACTCCTCCTGTGTACTGTAAATGAAAAGAACAAAGCGAACAAAAAAAGCAAACAAAAAAAATATGTCATGCGGTATAGTACAAGTCAGAGTTTACAGTAAACAAAGTGGGGTTACTGACTTGAGAAATCAAGCAGTTTCAAAGGTAAGTCTAAGCTTAAATTTGTTGTTGCTTTGGCAGCCGTGTGCATGTTTGCGTGTTTGTGTGATCACATGTGCAGCTGTTTGTTATGCTAGTGTGTGCATGTGTGTGTGTGTGTGTGTGTGTGGCGTGACTTGTGGTGTACTGTACGTATTCACCAATACAGCATAGCCCTTTGCATACCTTTACAAATGACACGCAGCCATCTCTTGATAATCCTGTAGTAACATGACATGGTAATTTAATGGCAAGTGTAGATCTGTAATAATGTCACGTATTCTATAAAAGCTGCCTGTTTTCTGTCTCTTATCACATATAGGACTCCCCCCGATATTAAATGTGAATAATAGTAACTATAATAACTATAATATTCTTTTTTTCTTTTAAACTAGATTTTCTCTGTACAAATACATACGTAGATACACACACTGGGCAAAGCAATCACTTTTTTCAGAATAAATCTATATTATCTATTTACAATATATCCAGTATATTCTGTGGTGCAAAAAGGTACAAGACGTGTTTGGTATGTCTCAGTCGGATGATTCGTGATGTGCTGTACAAACTGGCTCGAAACCATCAAGACAGACGACACGTGAGGAAATCAGTTATTATTCCACGGACATCTTCAGTTTTCCCCCTGATTTAACATTCAGTACACATGTGCATGTCTGCTTATATAATATTTTCATTGCGTAAGGAGAATATAAATAGGTGAGAGGGGAGATGTGGTCTAGTGAGGTGATTTGGGTCAACCCTGTGTAGAGCATTTTACTTCATTTTAATATAGTTTTGGAGGTATAGCTGTAGGAAATCAAGCCTTCTCTTGAGTATGATGGTAGCAGATGGCACTTTGTCTTGTGATGCTCAAAGCACCAAAAATACACATCAGAAAATTAGTAGCAATGTGATTTCTAGAAATCAAAATCCAATTTATCAAAAAATAAATAAATAAAGTAAATAAAAAATTCACTTCGGATCGATTCAAATCTTGTTGTGAGCAGTTTTAATGTGTCCACCCTTTAATGGACTGGCTGCCTGTGCGGTGTGCCCTGCCTCTCACCCTTGATCCTGAATATAATAATGGATGGATGCCTACAACTCAAACTCCAGGAAAGTTCGGACAATGTGGAAAATGTCAATAAAAACACAATGCAGTGATTTGAAAATCTCATAAGCACATTAAAAAACGTGTAAACAAATGTTTATTCTGAGATATTTTATTATTCTAGGAACAATATTACGCTTATTTATAATTTGATGGCAGAAACCCATCTCAAAAAAGTTAGGATGGGATCAACAAAAGGGGAGGAACAGCGTGCAAATATAATACTAAATAAAGGTTAATTGGTCAGTAACATGGCTGGCATCTTAGTGAGGCGGAGTTTCTAAGAAGCAAAGATGGCAGAGGTTCACCGACCTGCAAAAAACAACATCTACAAATTGTGGAACACTTTCAGAATATTGTTCCTTAATGTAAAATTGTAAAGATTATCAATATCTCATCATTAACAGCACAATGGGCCTTCACACAGCACTGCTTTGAAAACAGGCATGATTCTATCATACAGTAAATATCACTGCATGGGTTCACAAATACTTCCAGAAATCACTCTCTGTGAACACAAATTGCCATCCACAAATGCAGGTTAAACAACCATAATGTGAAGATGATCTAGAAAATGTGTAGTCTTCTCTGGATCATTTAAAATGGACTAAGGCACAGTGACGCTGCATCCTCTGGTTTAAAGAGGATAGGACACCACCACGTCTATCAACAAGACAGTGCTACAGCAGGTGCACTAAACTGCAGAAATATTACAACAACACGGCTTTGCTGACACAGAGGTAAACACGGCCATGTCACAACATTTTTTTTAGATGGATTGCTGCCATCAAATTCCTTATCTTTACATTATCGGGGGGGCGGTTCCCTCAATTTGAACATTTAGTATGTTTTCTATGTTATATTGTAGATAATCATATGGGATTGTGTGATCTGCAAACTGTTGCATTATGTTTTTATTAATTTTTTGGGGGGGATTGAGTTGTACATCCAACCAAAAAAGTGTTCAGGTACAAAACATTACAGCTCAGCACCGGGACCTCTTATTTACATCCTATCATGGTTATGCCTCTTGTCATACATGCTCCCTTCTGCCATTTTTTCCACTTTTAGCAGTGCAAGGCAAGTGCTATCTACAGTAACTCCATTACATTCAAAAGAAGGCAGGCATGTCCACAACTGAGCAACTCAAACCAGAAGAAAAAAAATCTAGATGTAAAAACAGCACTATAAAGCATAAGGAAAACATGTATATTTGATTTTTGGATAATGTTTTCTTTTTAGGTTTCCCTAAATCCAAAGGTAACATCCCTATGCACAAGGCAACCTGTTTGGAGTAAATAGACAGGAGGAGAAAGGCTTCTTTTAGCCTTGGTTAGGATAAATTACCAGCCTGGCTCCCTGTTGCCCATGGGTAAGCAGGCTGAACAAACAGTACAGAAGCACTCTCCCCTCAGTACAACTCAGAGGTGCAGATAAAGTGTTACATGTTGCAATGCAGCAGACTCTTTCCTGAGCTGTGTGAGAGCACAACTTCAGAATCACAGCATACAGATACTGTGAGGATATCTGCTATCTGTTCAATTTTAGAAAATCATGCAACAGTGAAGCACCGAATCATGATTGTCATCAGGATATTAATTTAGGATAGTTTAGTTAGTAGCAGCATCCTTGCTTACTACACTAACTCGTAGGTGGTAGAGACGGTACGGCAATTTATCTTCTTTGCCTTTTTTCACACACACTGATTATGAGTTCCCTAGAAAATGGAGAAACAAATAAGCTGGTGCTCTTGTTTCTTCACATTATGCAGAGATGAAGGAAAATGATTATGGTATAAAGTAGTTAGATTAGCTGCAAAACGATCCCTCACTGAGTGTGGTAATACTGAAAACAGGGAGATGCCATGAACATCAATATCCTCAAAGAAAACAGAACCTTCCCCTTTTTTTTAAGATATGTCATGTCTTTTCAGGGTGCTTTTTTCTGACACTCCAAGCTCACGTACACTTGTTGGATAGGCGACATTTAAAAATGCTAAGTCACCATACACCCAACAGCGTGAAATCCAGACAGACAACAACAGCTGCTACCAGGTGACAGGCTGAAGAGAAAAGAAAGAAGAAAAGTCTTTCAGAAATACCATCAAAGCTACTCCATGTTTAAAAAGCACACAGCCAAGTTAAGACTATAAATAAATTCTGAGGAATGCATTTAAGTCACACAATATAATCTTTACTTTACTTTTTTTTTTGCACTTCTTTTGTCTTACTATTCAAAGTAAGCTGACTTGTGCTCCAGCATGTGTTTGTTGAGTGTGAGTGTGCGGATCTTGTCTGGCGCAGGGAGTTTGTTACGCAGCTGATGACCTAAACGATGCTGCGGGAGCCGCTGGAGTTGCGCCTGCGGGTAAGAGGCATGGTGTGGTGAAGGGGCATGGGTGAGTCGGGTGGACAGAATTGGTGGGGATGGTTGTAAGGTGGAGGAGGTGGCGGCAAAGGGGGTTGAGGCCCATCTCCCTCTCTGACACGCGCAGGTGTTGACAGGGCCGACTGGATGAGCTGATGGGTGGCCGGGCCTTGGCTGAGGAATGCCTCCATCCGTCCTCGCCCGCTCTGGTCCATGACAATCACCTTGACAATCTGCTGGCACTGGATGAGTGTTTCTGGGCGGAGATCTCCGGCCTGGACTGGGCTGAGCAGGGCAGGTGGCGCAGCCAGAGCCAGTGGCGTTGACTCAATGCTGGGCTGGCTCAGCTGATAGGTCTGCAGCCTGTTGTGAATTGACACCTAGTTTAGGAACAGTCAGAGAACGCATGAGGAGTTACCAGCCTGAACGCAGCCTCTACGCAGCCCTCTGGTGTGTTACGCACATGGGCATGCAGGCATGCAGGTAGGTAGTATGTAGAGCGAGCGCATGCAAAACACACACTCTCATTTTCTCTTGATCATCTCTTCGATGATTTAAACTTGAGTTCACATATTTACACGCACCAGCCTAGGAAGAGAAGAGGGTTGCTGGGTAAGACGAGATTTTCTTAAGGAATTATGGTGGGAACCCTTTGGATTTTATGAGTGTCGGAGTGCGACACAGGGAGTGGTCATTGAGTGGCAGACTGATAGGCTGAAAGATAAGGGAGTGCCAGACGAGGAAAGAGGTGACACCGAGGGCGTGGTGTCTCCCTAACACAGTGACTTACAAATCTAAGGGACTGATTGAAAGGGAGGAGAAGGGGGCTGGGAGTACGGGCAAAGGAATAAAACAGAGAAAACATCTTCTTTCACTTCGCCTACTTACAGGAAGGGCTGGTTGTACAGACATGCACACCACACAACAGACCTTTAACAGTATCAAGCTTATCTGGCTTTGTAGATGTATTCTTGGAGCCAGCCAGGCTTATGGTGGCTTGCAGTGGCTTATACAGTAAGGCTGGCAAGCAGCAATTGATGAGAGAAGGAATGCTATATAGCGAGTAGAGTGGCTGCTCATCTACTCATGAGGCACAGTGAGAGACAGTTTGTAGCACCACTACACCAGAGTCCTCTCAGCATCCTTTGTATCTATGGCTGCATAGTCAGGATGTGCCTCAGGTGGAGCTCTCTTAAAGCAAAGCATAAAGCACACTTTCTTGTCAGGATGAGGCACAGCCCTTGTCCAACCACACACACGCACACACACATATAAAAACCACACCCACAGAGCTGCAGACGCAGATACTTACCTGAGGGAGACAAGAGTAGCTTTGGCACTCACCTCTACTGTGTTGTTGTTGCCGGTTTTATCGTACGCATCCTGGCCTGTGGGGGAAAACAGGCAGATTTCAGCTTCACATACAGAATTTCGAAAATGTCAGAAACAGACTCTCATACAGGCAACTGTCATTCAGTTAAAAAATGGTTCTTGAATATTTTTTTTAAAATACATTTTGCACAGAATCAACTGAACATGTCATGTTTTCATATTTTAATACTACAGTTTTCTCATAACTGGTAATATCCAAATACACCGTATCAGCACAAACGTCTGAGGCATTTGTGCTCAATCACAGCAGTGGACATGTTATGATGTGGGCTTGTTTTGCAGCCACAGGACCTGGGACCTTGCCGTCACTGAGTAAAGCATGAACTTCTCTGTATACCAAAGTTTCTAGAGTTGCTATGAGGCCATCTCTCCAACAGCCAAAACTGGGACATGCAAAAGAAAGCACGTCAGCAAATCTACAACACATTGGCTAACCCAGTCAAATTCCAGACTGCAGATAACACATAACTTCAACATATTTCTGTAAAATGTAGTTCTTCAAGATAATGAATCATGGGGTGTACTAAGTTTTTCATATGACTGCAGATCATCTGAAAATTTTTTCCACAACTGTAATTGGCACTCTAGCCTCATCATTAACATATGACATTGGTATCCATCCTCTCTCTGAAAAAGGACCGTGTATCATGATTATTTATTGAATTAGAGACTGTATCAGATCTGAAAGTCTCTAACACCTGTGTACAATGTAAAAATGTCAATTGGACAATCTTTTTGAAGCTATTTCTCTGTCTTTCCTTAATATTTCAAAAGTGACAGTGATGGCTTTCTCACCAGCTTTTTCATGTACCTTTTCTCCAAGAACTTGTTCTATTTCCTATATTCCCCTGAGCAATGTTTGCATTATTATGAGTAATATATTCTCTGTTATGCTGCACAAGCAAAACCAGCACCTGAGGGAGAGCCGTGTCCTGTATGTGCATCCATTTGCCCGCCGTTAGTGTGTAAGCTATGTGGCTGGATGCCTTGTTGCCTCTCCAGTTCCCCTACAGCATGAGAAAGGGAAAGTTCAGTGAGCCGTACATAGGTTGATCAGTATTTGTTTACATAGATTTTGCAGATTTTGAGGATTTTCCTCCTTACACTGGATGTGAATCTGTTCCATCTCGTTGACCTCTGCGATTGACTCTCTGAGCTCTTCCGCAAACTTCCTGAGCTCTTCTCCACTTGGAGAGCAGAAACTCACCAGCTGCTTCTTCTCTGAAGTAAACGGGCTCATCATGGTGACACCATGGGCATAGACTGATGAGAAACCCCAACAAAGAGAAACAGAAGTGCTTTTACCATAACTGTGACTGGAAAAACGAATGGATAATCCAATAATCAATACCTAATACAGATAATCTCAGCCTTTCTTTCTTCCTTCCAGTAACCCATAAGCTCTCTCAGTTCACACACCTTTTCTATTATCTTTCCAGATGGATTTAGTGAATTATTTGTGTTTATAGATTCTCAGAGCTTCACCAAGTTACCTTACTCGATGATGCACCCGAGGACTCAAATGTTGATAGGAGATTGACAGCACACATAAGAGATTGACAGTAAGATGCTCTTGTAGAACATAGACAACATCTTGATGAATGTACAAGCAAAATGCTCTTTCTTTAAAAACTTAAAAAGACTAAATCTTAAAAAGAATAAAAATATATCCTTCAGGATATCTGCTGTAACACTGACAACAGCGTGTTAACACTGGTATACTGGTGAGTGCTTGGCAGTTCCTTAAAGTATGGATCCTGACACTGACATTGACAGACAACAGTGCTGTGGATGGCTCAGCATTTTCCAGCACAGGGTGAGACTGCACTGGCAATAAATTGCTGCAGTGTAAAATGGCAGCTTACATTCATTGCTGAAGAGGTGAAACTGCATTCCTAGGAGACCCATAGCTTTACAGAAGGTGTATGAAGCAGAGCTTTTCTTCTTGGGACATAGCTTCAGGATCTAGAGACATACAACACGGAAATATGGTTGGTTGCATTTGGGCACATACTACATGTTCTGAAATGGTTTCTAGTGCTTTTTAATGGTTTTTAAATGTTAAAATCTTACCAACAGTAGGTCATTGAAAAGGAAGACCTCTCTCTGGAGCTGAGACAGTTTCTGTTTGTGAGGTTTGTTGGCATCAGGCACCTCAAACAGACGACAGCAGCACACTAGACGTCTGTGGGGCACGGCGAGAATCTGGACAAGGTTAAAGAGATGAAGATGACAGCTAGCACAGAGCAGAGGATGGGCGGCAGCAAAATAATCCGTGATATAAGATAAAGAAGATTGTACAAAAAAAGGGCAGACAGCTCTCTCAAAAGACAAAAGGAAATGCAGGACTTGCACAAAAACGCGGCTATTACTCACAGTTTTTAGGCCCAGGATTGACTGCTCCACACGGCTCACATAGGTGACATGGTCTTCATTTGAGCGGAGCTCTCTCTGCTGGATCCTTTCATAAATACCTGCAACCATCTCTCTGGGGATGTCCGCTCCATCATCCACACCTGAAAGAAATGAAGGGTTCATGCAATGCACGAGTAGCCACCATACACATTTTAACAGATAGGTTTAACCCCTCCCCCCACAACCACCGCCAGCAAAACAGATTCAGACACAACATCGAATCTGACTAAATTATAACCTGTCTTTTCTTATAACCTGTCTTTATTATAAACTGTCTTTACTTGTTGGTTGGATTATGTGATGGCCAAAGATGAATATATAACCCTTTCATGCATTGTGGCCACTACAGTGGACAGCTATTCAAAGGCTGTTTTCTTGTATTTGTATCAATGTTTATGGTATGCTTGCACATAAACCACTACATTGGACACTGATGTGTCATTCCATACCCTGCCACCCACTGGTCACCCAGTGGGCTGACTAAGTGGATGTGTAAAAAAAACTCTTTGAAAATTACATGTTTAAAAAATGAAGTTCAAAAATCTTTTTTCATGCCTAAAATACTTAAGAAAAAACCCTCACTGAGGTTGTCATAACTCATGTATGAAAGGGTTAATTTGGTTGGGCGTTCTCTACCCCCTTATTTTGCACACTTACATCATATGTAAAATATCTCACCACCGTTGCAACAGTTATTGACTGTTGCATGCACTGTGCATGCAGCTGTGCACATTTGTACATTCAAGGCCATAGTTTAAAACAATATATACACAGTCCTTGTTTATTCCTGCAAAACTGAACATTGTCCTTGGTCAATGTGACAAAATAAATTACATTAGAAAGGTGACATCACCTTTGATATCCAGATTGAAGAGGAGATATCCACAAATGGTACGAGAGGAGATAACACAGGAATAGTATCAAGAGCACAGAGAAAGTCAGAGAATGGGGGGAAAAAATCCATTTTTTGATTTTTGGGTTGATTTCAGACAGTGAAGTCAATACTTGAAATCAGATACCAGATAACAGTTCTTTAGGCTGGAAATTAAATAAGCATCTCAAAAGTTTTGATTACTCACAGACTTGACTGTGACTCATTCTAATGTGCAAATTAATGGAAGTATTAGAGGGAAAAACACACAGAGGAAGTTAATGGGTGTCTTGAGATTGAGTGTAAACTTAACAATCTGAATTTCAAACTGTGTGACTGTATCACTTTTACCCAACATTTTAATGCCAAATTAGTTTTATTCCTTTGTAGGATCTGAAGCTGTGAAATCAGAAAATGTGCCGTTATCGCAGTGTGTGTGTGCTGACATTGTATCCTGGCAGTTGTTCCGCTATCACTGTGGAGCAGCACACTCAGCTGTAGAAGATAATATGAAGGAAAAATATGTAATGACTGAGAAATAGATTTTTCTGTTAACTAAAGGCACAAATAACAGTGAAATCCTTTTTCCTTAGGCCATTGTTGCCGTTAATATATGAATCTGCTGAACCTTTGGATGGAGACAACATTCAGAGCAATGGGAAGCTCAGCCGCGGCGATGAGTTGCTTCTGGAAAACCAAGCTCAAATCATTAAATCTCACGCTAAGTGAGCCTCAATTAAATGGGCCGCCGCCACGGCCTCTGGGGCAGCGCTCCGAGTCAAGGATATCAGGAATCTCTTCCCGCACTGATGATGGTTTCCTTGATGGTACCGAGCATAGGCAGCCAACCACAGCCTCTTTGAGTAATTTACTTCAGTTCAAGAAGCTGTCACTCACGGGCCTGATAGTGAGGTTGAAGTGAGGTCGATAAGAGAGTGCCTGCTGTAAAATTTTGACTTCCCCTGCCATCTGCTCTCTTTTTCATCTTCACCGTCATTCTTTCCACCACACCAATCCACTGTGAGTGATCTACAGTAGAGGGGCACGTATGTATAAACAAGTTTACTATTTATAACCAGTGCTCGTGCCCTTCTGATAAAACCACTTGCTATAAATGTTGAAACATGTCTGCAGCTCATTATGCCAGCTCTGCCCACAGGGACAGTTAGCTCTCGCATGGCACGCAGAGTAAAACCTGTAGAAAAATACTCTCTGCCTCGCAGTTTGAGCACATTCTTACCTCTTAGGTTGCGTATGAAGTCATCAAGGCCCATTTTTCGCTGGGGTTTGATGTTGGGCGAGTACATGTCAGTGTTGAGGAGGACGACAGCAAAGGCCAGAATAAATATGGTGTCTGGATTGTGAAACTGCTGCACCACGTCAGGATTACACATACAGTACCTCTGACTGTGGAGGACAAAAAGGAGTTATATTTTTATATTTTTTTCAGTGGAGGTCACACACTTCTCTGTTATGTATTTGAAAGCAGAGAACATTAAGCATTGCTGACGCAACAATACTGAAATCCTGTTTATTAGTCAGACAGAATCCTGAGGAGTATTATTTCTTTTGACGGGATAGATTGAGGTGAATTTTTTTCTAACAGAATGGCATTGCTACGTGTTTGCAAGACACCACAATTTTGTTGTCATAACAAAAACATCACAAAAATGTAATGCCAGATTTTAATACTTGTGTTCATTGCAGTGTGTTAAAAATGTCCTAGCAGCACAGAAATACATGGAAAAACTAAATGAAAAAACAAGATGATAATGATGATGACGTGAAATCACACTCAGATGCCAGTT
Source organism: Haplochromis burtoni (assembly GCF_018398535.1). NCBI lineage: Eukaryota > Metazoa > Chordata > Actinopteri > Cichliformes > Cichlidae > Haplochromis > Haplochromis burtoni. The sequence continues at coordinate 366,052 of NW_024582525.1, read as the reverse complement.
TATTACATACACATGGATAATATTCATGCAGCATGACGTCAAAGTCCTGTTATGGCTATTTTTAACTTGCATTCATGCAATGTAATACGATGCATGGATTTTTGATTTGGTGAGCCTATCGTGCACTCGTCAAGTGTAAAATTAACAAACAACATAAGAAATATATGCTCTGCATTTATATATTTGTGTATGTGGATTTCTTACAAATACGGTGCTGTGCAAAAGTCTTGAACCACCCCTCATTTCTTCTTTTGGTGCAAAGAAAATGGGAAATATGTGTAGGTGAAATGGGTAAGCATGAATGCAAAAACAGCACATGATTCAAAAACAGGGTTTCTGACAAGCTTGAAGGTCAATATTTAGAATAATCGCCTTTATTCTTCAAAATTGCCGCACTCTCTTTGGCAAGCTTTCTTGTAATTTCTTTAAGTAGTCTTCAAGATTAGTGCTTCATGCTTCTTGAAGGATATTCAAAGCTCTTCTTTAGATTTTGTCTGCCTCTTGTTTTGTTCTCTGTCAAGATGATCCCACACTGCTTTAGTAATGTTGAGAACCACACTCTGGGCAGGCTGTTAATTCATGACTGGTAGAGTTACATGTTGTGTTTTTCTACCCAGGTATGTTTTTATTGCATTGAAATTGGAAACACTGCCAGGCTGAAAAGCAGACGTTGTATATCAGATGCTTTCCAGACGGTATTTTATGGTGGATGAATATCTAATTGTACTTTTCTATGTTTATAATTTCATCAAGTTTTAGAAGATCCTAAACAAACCATGACAGAGCCTCCACCATGTTTTACAGATGGCTGTAGACGCTCGCAGCTGTATCTCTCTCCTGACCTCTGTACAATTAACAATAATTTGAACCAAATGTCAAATTTGGATTCATCACTCTACAAGGCTTGCAGCCACTGATTTTCAGTCCAGTTCTTGGGTAATTTGCCACACCTCAAACTTTTCTTCCTGTTTTCCTTCCTTAAGAATGGCTTCTTGACAGCCATCCTTCCACTGAGACCATTTCTGATGATGCTCAGCAGTCAGGTTCACTGCTCAGGGCTTGTGTCAGTTCTTTTCTGAATTTTTCCTATGTCCTGGAAAAACAACCTTCAGATAGTGTTCAGTTGCTGTAGACTGATCAATTGGTTCTTTGATAGGTTACCTGTGATGTGAAGACAGAAAACCGATTCATCCCTTGAGTTTTGTGCTTGAGGTGCATTTTTATGGCTTAATGGCTGAAAATGAAAGTGGTCATTTACAAGGACTGAACTGAAAATGAGTGAAAAAGCAGTACTCATATTCAAAGAAAAACTTTGAAAGACCTTCTAAAAACCTGGGGAACTATTTACTAGCTCGAGACCACTTTAAAAAAAATTAAAAAGCGGTTGGGTTCCCTGGCAGCAAAATATGAAGAAGGAAAAGGCGGCTTGAGACTTTGGCACAGTTATTTACACACACACACACACACACACACACACACACACACACACACACACACACACACACACACACACACACACACACACACATACAACTGATTGGTGAGTTCATGCTATATAAAAAAAATCAGGACATCTTTAAGAGAGATTCTTACACACTGATCTAGTTGTAAAGACAGTAGATTCCTGCTGTAATTTGAAGGTAGATAATTCTCTTTCTAATCTCACTAATTAATTTTAGCTCAAATGTGAAAGCCGTCACTCCACCATATATGAAAGACAGGACAGCAGAGACATTTGACAGTGCAATACAGCTAAGAAAATTCTCCCCATTTTGTTTAGGAACCAGAGATGCTGCATTTGGACTTGCTTTGACCCATTGGTGCCCACAGCCTTCACAAACTCTCACTTCCACCCCTCCTTCTTCCACAGCTCTTTCCCTCTCTTTCTTACTGTCACTTACACTTACACAGTGGGCCATTTCAGTGGCGGGAGGCTTTTATCTTTGCAGTCAGGCACGATGCAGACACGGAGAGGGGCTGCTCTGCTCTAGAGGACTATGCACTTGGAAGAGCGTATGCAATCAAGAGGTCACATCTGAGACCGGTGCAACCAGAAAGCCATTTCTCACATTCCAAACCAGAACTGAAGTCAGAGGACTCAGTGAGTATCAATCACGCTGTACAGTTCAGAAGAAATGCCTTTGTTTGAGAGAGACTAGATCCTGCTCGTCTCAAACTCCCTTGCAGATAGAACAGGCACCCGCACATAGATACAAAACCACAGACTCACAGATGAATCTGTATCAGCAGACTTGCCAACTGCTGCAAAAAATTAATCAAAGACTGAATTCAAGGCAAGCTCTGCTGTATCTGTGAGCGTATGCATGCAAATGGGCATGAGCATGGATGTGAAAGTGCATATGTGTGCATGTTTTCTCAGTGAGTGAGCAAACAGTTGACTAAATCGGTAGTGGTAAGCATGAGTGTGTATTTGTGTTTCATTCACACATTTTCAACCACACATCTCCGTCTTATGTAACCAGTTTATTTCAACACTAGCTCTGATCGCTTATCTTCATATCTGCATATAAAAGTTGCATGCCAGCTGGCACAAATACCACTTTGTATAAAAGAACTGCTTTCGACAAGAGTACAACACGCTTCAAACAGATGACATAACAAGTGTTACGTAACAGATATGGTAGTGGATGTCTGGCAGTCCCGATAAAGCCCGCTCATTTCTGACCTAAACTCCCAGCTCCAGAAAGTGTGGTCTCAGATCACTGATGACTTTATAATCTGCACCCAGAGGCTCAGTATGTATGATTGAGTGTTTCTGTGATTAACTGATGACCGCAGTGGGTGTTCTGATTGGCCCTCAAATCAGAATCAGCGAGGGGAAGTGTCATGACTGCTCCCTTTCCTCTCTTCCCTCACCACCTCTTGTTTGGAATAAGAACACTTTTCTTAATGGACAGGCCGGGGATTCTGTACTTTTCACATTATCTAAAATCTAGAATCTAAAAAACGTCTCAATCCAAAATAAATAAATAAATAAATAAGTGGTGCTTGCTGTCAGTGTAGCCAAACCCCTCATAAACAGTAGTGTCTTAATCAGTGTCATAGACATGCAGTGTTTCCCTAGATGTGTTAAAGACACTTTGATCAAGCCACATTTTTGCACTGGATCAAATGTTCCTTCACTTACAATCGTGGGCATTAATTCAACAGTGAGTCATCTTATGTTAACTGTACTATTTTTTCTACTTACAATATGATATTTTTCATTGAGGTGATGTTAATTTGTATAAATAATTAAAGACAAACAGAAAAGAAGGCGTACGTTTAAATTACAAACTGAAAAACACAAATCAAAAAAATTGATTACTCATCTCATTTCCAGGTTAACTGAATAACACACCCACAAATTACCCTGTAAAAACCGGAACTGACTCAGCTCTGTCCTTGGTTGTGTCTCGTGCAACATGAGGTTAGAAATATTACCCCTCACAGCAGAGCATCCGGTTAGAGCTTTTCTTTGAAAAATGCTGCCTAGAACACTCTTTAAAGGATGCTCTAAATCTCAGGAGTCACTTCTGTATTAAATGAATATTAAAATCTTTTCAATGGGGTCAAGATCATGTGTATGTGCTCTGAACCAGAACACTATTTATGGAAAACTCTTCTTCAAAAATGCCCAAACAGTACATACAAGACAGGAATGGTTTCGAAGAAGAAAACCACTGTCGACAACATGGCACAAAAACAGCAAAACTGATAAAATAACATCAATGAATTCTAGCACATTCTTTGGTTAAAAGAAAAGCAAAATAAATGCATTTGTCAGATTAGATGATACAGATAGATCCTGCATGCTTGCCGTCAATAAGGCAAGAAATACCACAGTGGCTGAAGAGCACCAACAGTGAAACATGGATGTAGGCGTAGGCTGATATGGGAATGCATGAGTGCACAAGCTTGTAGGGGAGATGACATTTACAGATGGCTCTATGAATGCATCTTTATATACCCAAAGACTGAAAGAAAAGATGACTCGCAGTCTTGAAAGGACAGGTCAGAGAAAAAACGATCAGTTTTAAAGGAAGAAGTGAATGCATGGCTATAAATATATATATATTATTTCCCTAACTTGAATGTAGGATAACTCATTTGGAATATTTTGCAAAGGATCGCAGCACAGCAAAATCCCTCCAGCAAAGAGAGCTGAAAAAAATAACTTGTGAGAAATGGCAGAACATTTCTCTACAGATTTGGGACAGAATGGTATCCTCCGTGTCCAGGAGGAATGAATCTGTCAGCACAAATGTTATACAACAGGCAGATAGAAAATATATTTTTAAAAAAAGAAAGAAAGAAAAGAAATCACTAATTGAAGTTGTACTTACTTGTTCTTGCACTGAAAGACATGCTGTATTTCTGGCATGCTTACATTAGCCATGCTAGCAGTATTGTATATCAGCAGTTTTCATGAAACTGCGCTGTTCCACAAAATAGTAATGTCAAAGTGTCTTACTGTATATTTTACAGTTTTGTACTGTCTTTCTAGAATATCATTAAATTTACATAAGTAGACTGTGATTTTACATGTCAAAGGTAAAATAACATAACATCACTGTAAATATAGTAAAACACAATTTACTTGTTTTTTTAAATATATTTTTTGTACATATGCATATTTAGATTGTAAAAATACACTCAGAAATGTATCATAATTTCACAAATATTTGTCTGTTATGTGAGAGACTGATCTGTTAAATTCAAATGTAATACTATGGAAAAATTGAAAATTAATGAGAATAATCAATAATTAAAGGAGTATTTGAATTATAATTTTGCTGAAAATTTCATGTCATCTAGGATGGATGTTGGGACACATAATAACATGACGCTAAACATCGGCCAATGAATGTGAACTAACAACCACAAGGTCGCAGGTATGGCTGCACTGTAGGAAAAAATCCTAATATAAAAGTATTTTACTGGAAAAGGCAGAATCCCATGTAAAATTAGCGCAACAAACTCTATTTTCATTACTGAAAATAACTGTATTTTCATGAGAAAGTTATTTTCTGTTATTTTACAGTAGTATTTTGGCGCCCCAGCTGCCGGAATATTACCGTTTTTTTAAGATGTTTTTTTTAACAGTGTGGTCCTCACATTTAAATTGTAATGTCGATGATGAGCCTCTGACAAAACTTGTAGTGCAGTCAGGCAGCATTTTAATCTGTCCATTATTTTGGTTTAACTCAAATACCTGCAAAACTAATGACATTCCTACCATCTGTACTTCCATCTGCTGTTTGCCTTGCGTGCTGTTTAGCAATGCAAACTGATATGGTAAACATGGTGATCATTACCTGCTAAACACCATGGTTTTGTGAACATGTTTGAATGCTGACAATAGCATTCAGCTTAAAGCAACAGGCCTGTGTGCTCTTCAATGTCTTCAGAGGGACAAACCGCCCTTGGGGCTAAGTGTCACAGAAGAAGGAGGAAACTGTATTAACAGCCATAAGGTTTGTCAGAATGAGGATGCAGAAATTTGTTGGCGGCCTACTAACAAGCTGAACATTTGTTATGGTGTGAACAGGGAAAATGACGTCTTGGTTAATGAGTTCAAAGAGGCCACTGACTCAAGCCGTGTCATGCTGGTGACAGTGTGGGCATTCCTGAGAGAAAGAGCAGTACATCAAGGGAAGGACATTAAATGTATAGAGCAATTCAAGCAATTTCTCTGTAATAGAAAACAATGAAGGGCATTTTTATTGCATTTTTAGTCCTGAGGGGACGCTTTAGATATCTTTAGGACTTATCAAGGACATGGCCAGCCAGGGGACCAAAGTTGCAGCTTTTATTTGTCTGGTTGCTTCTATCTGTTTATTGCTTCAGTTAAAGGTTAAATAGCATGATTTTAAAATAAAACTGTTTCCATCCAGGTATTTGTTAGAAGCAAAGCTAGACAGTTTGTAGGAAAGGTATAAGTGTAGTCTGCAAACTGCAGTAAGTCTAACAAGTTCCACTTGGCATTTCAAGACCTTTATCAGCAGCATACACTAGCGTGACTTCAGGGCTGGATTCAACACAAAATGAGGACAAAACCAACTGAGGCAGATCTTGGTGAGTAACAAACTTCTACATATTCATGTGTGATTTTGAATGGGATGGACACGCAACTACCCAGCATGCACCAGCAGCCTAAAAAGAAAATGATTTGGCCAGGGAAGTGTCATCTGGTGAAAAGAGAGCTGCGAAACAAAGCATCTATTCTTGTCCTGATGGAACACACGCTGATTTTGCTGCAGTGTAAATCCCTATTGTGATTGGCTGATGATCAAACACTGTTGAGTTTATTCAAAGGTTACAGGAAATCAGTGTAACTTATTAATGACACAGAGCTTTGCTGTCATCACAGCCTGTCGCAGTAAGCCAGCAAAAACAGCCGATTCTTCTATGTCTATACAGTGAGCTGATTAGTATGCCATCTTGGACGCATTCTGCTACCCCAAGGCTGCGAGATCAGAAAAAGCTTTTTGCTTCAATTTTATTCCAAAGTGTGTGTTCTTGGTTGTGTGCCATTGTTTTTCTGATTTGTATTGGTGGCCACAAGCAAAAGGCCCATTCCTGTTAAAATCTTCAGAGTGCACTACCCAGCCCTGCTCGGTCACATGATGCACTGTTTTTGTGTTGCACATTGTTAAAAATCAAAGCCAGAGCCCGTTAGTCAGTGAGGCTGGGTTGTGATCAAGCTGACAGTCTCACCTAAAGGCTTCGATGAGTCTCTCCACTTTCTGTGCTTCTCCCTGAACACGGACATGGGCCTGGAACTTTCTCAGGGCTTCGTCAAGCTCCATGCCTGAGAAATCCATCTCGTCCACAACACAGCTATAAAGAGACAGAGAGGGAGGGGGGGAAAGACAAGAAAAAAAGGCAAAATGAAGCTGGGTTTAGTTTCAGTACTTCACTGTAGTGAGAAGGTAACAGAGTGAGTGTGCGAGTGGATCTGAGACAAACTATCTGTACCCAAGTGCTGACGGCAAATCTCGTCATTACAGTCATAGTTCCATTACAGAACCACTGACCTGAATGATGCACATAGAGACAACATGCTTGCACATGCACACACATATACCCACGTGCTGTGCAAATATCAGTGGAGAAGAAAGAGTCCAAAAATAGTGGGAAAAGAGGGATGAGATGGCAAAAAATGAAAAAAAAAGAGGCAATGGGAAAGAGAGAGGTAACATGAAAGGCTGAGGACAGACTGCGGTAATGGGAGTAGTACGTACAAGATTGCGCATGTACATTTAGGTGCATGGGTGTATTTGTGTCCATACAAGTGTGTCTCTTTGAAAGAAAGTGAGGGTGTGTGCTTAAGTGTGTGTTCAGTGCAGTGACCTATTTCTACAGTCTGTACAACAACATCAGCAGAAAACCTCGCTACGCTGGTTCTCAGTCTGCAGCCTACACTGGGAGGATGCAAAAAGGGGTGAGTGTCAAAGCATTAAGCAAAAGCATGTTTTCATGGATGTCTTCCATTTCCGCAAACTGGTGCCACATGTCAAGTGAGTTTTGCGCGTACGCTCATTTATAAGGTAATTGCTTTCGAAAACCAGCTCAGTTTGAGATAGCTTTTAAAATAACTGAAGTTTGAAAGTCCAAATTTAACAGATGTTTTACTTTATTTACCTCAGTTTCTTAGCCATATAAAGCAACAGTACCATCGGACTTTGTACTATGATATATGATTGAAACTCTACTAAAGGACCTAAATGAGAATATTAGTGAGATTAGGTTTTCCTGAAAAAGAAAAAGTCTTTAAAGAGGTCCATATGGATGCAAAGTATGTATAGAAATGACTTTTCCTGTGAGAATACTGGCAAGGAGAAGAGAGATAAGCACACATGTGCAGGAGCTTTGATCATCATTAAATTGTTATCATTTGCAGACATTTCTCAAATAAGGTATCACAGTGATTTTCTGCAATATCAACAAGCAGCCAGTTTGTCCTTGAAACCTTTGTAGAGGCAGAAAAAAAAGAAACCACAAAGAACTCAGTGCCTAAAAAAGCCTCTATACAGCCTGATTCTTTCAGGTCTCCTCAAAATAGGGGCACCCTCACAAATAGCGGGGTCAGCTCCTCAGCTACATGTGAATGAGTTTGTTTTTTTCCAAGGTCAGGAAGGAATTCTAATCTTAAAGCCCGATTCAATCAGAAGTGAAACATTGTGAGCATTTACAGTTTTGCAGCAACGAAGCAATCTAAATCTGGTGAAGAGAACCGTGTAATAAGGTTTAAATTTTCAGAATGAATACTGTGTTAAGATTATTAACTCAAATTGAGAAAATTAAATAGGCAAATAGCAAAAAAAACTTTTTCACTTTATAATGAGTAAATGCTAAATAGACTGGTACTAAACACTCAAAGCTCTACGAGCCTCGTTCACCCAGTCATACAAGAACTTTTTTCTATACCTAAGCACCTCGTCTAACATTCATGGACATGTTCATACTCCCATGGATCCTTCAGGAGCAGCTTGGGGTTCGGTATCTTGCCCAAGGGTACTTCAATAGGCAGACAGCAGTAGCTGAGCTACTGACCCTACAGTTGGTAGATGACCCACTGTACCTCTTAACTCACATCCGCTCCTAAACAATGTAGCTGTAAATGTTAATAAGATCTATTGCTGTCAGTCCAGATGCTGGACTGCAGCGCAGTTTCTGTTTCACTGATCTAAGGTGCTTGACATAAGATAAGAAAAAAGTGTCAAAGTGAGTGAGAGAATATTTTAGGGGTGCCTTATCATCACCATAAAGTCAGTTATATCTTTTCCTAATCAAATAAACCTAAATGATGACTGATGACAGAGAAATGACATGAACTCACTCAAGGACATCTCTGTTGAACTGCAGTTTGCTGTTCCCCAGAAACTCCCCAATCATCTGCCGACTTAGGCCCTTCCTCTGCAGCAGAAAGTGAGCCACTCCGATGGCCGTGTCTGGGACGAAACCACGCGTAATCAGGAAGTGGATGCCTCTCTCTGGATTGCTGTCCGCACATAACAAATAGAGAAAAGCACATAGCGTTAGAGGGAATGGTGCGTGTAAGAAGTTTTGTGCATTCAAGCAGAGAGGTGTGTTGAGCTGAGCGCGAAACAAAATCTCTTACACTATATTTAAGAGAAAGGGTGCCTAATATGTGTGTGTGTGTGTGTGTGTGTGTGTGTGTGTGTGTGTGTGTGTGTGTGTGTGTGTGTGTGTGTGTGTGTGTGTGTGTGTGTGTGTGTGTGTGTGTGTGTCAGAGGAGGCACTAGGAAAAAGAGGGAAAAGAGAGGCGCATCCGTGCGCAAAAGCTGTTAGCTGTGGACTTTAGAAAGAGACCAAGTGTTACTGATGCATATGGGTTAATTTACATTAATTTGTATTAGCTAATAATAAGTGCAGTCCAACCGTGGACACTATTTATAGGAACTCTGTGGCTCTCGCATTGTTCATGACCTCCTTGACTGCCTCTAATGTTCCACTGCATTTATTCTCTTTGCATCTGTCTCTCTCTCTCTCATTCCCATCCCTGCCTTCCTCTTGATGTCTTTTTTTTGCCATGGACATCAGATCATCAGAAGATAACACTGAACAGGCAGCTCCTCCCAACAATCACAAACGCTAATGAGCAGCTGCCTAAAGCGGTTTTGCATGGCTGTTGGAGATGTGTTCGACACAAACAGCAGTAAGAGTACTTTGAACCCTGAGCCAGAGGGTGCAGAAATATTTATTATATATTTTCTGAGAGAGTGCTCGGTGTGTGTGTGTGTGTGGTGGTCTACTCACACATTGAAGAGGTTGAGTCCTATACGATAGAGGCGTTTGCGGTGTGTGTCAGTAGACAGGGTGGGTGAGCGGCAAGAGGCTGGATCCTGGCAGCGGTCCCTCGGCAGAGAGACGACCAGAGCCTGCAGGGCCTCGGGGCTCGGCCCCCCGGAGATCTGCTGGGGATGAGTGTAGTGGTACTGCTGGTACTGGGTATAAATCTGGGCAGGCTGTTGGTTAGTCTGGGCTGAGGTGGAGATGGAAGTGGAAGTAGAGGTAGAAGTGGAGGAGGATCCCAGTCTGTCTGTGCTGTTCTCCCCTTCCATTCCTCCTCCCCCTGCAGTTGGCACTGCTGAACCCCTCCTGGATCCTAGATCAACCATTTCCAGCTCTTCACTAGGCGGAGGTGCAGGAAACTCTGGCTCCTCCACTGACTGGTTGTCTCCTCCCCCAACCATTCCACTCACAGAAGTCTTCCTGCTACCTGGTTGTCCCCCACCTGCATTGCCCAAAGAGGTGGTGGTGGTTGTGGTGGTGGCAGAGGAGATGGTATAGGAGCTATTGCTGTCAATATGAACTGTAACATCCCTGAACGCCATGAGCAGCGAGCTGGCACTACGTGGCAGACAAGCACTCTCAGCAGCTGCACGAAGCGCCCCGGGGTCCATCAGCAGTCCCTTGCCCTCTCCACCCTCAGACAAGCTCCAGCCACGAAGGGCCTCATCAATTGACTGCGCCAAGGAGTGCAGCTGCAAGTATGATCACAAAAAAATATAAAAATTCACATCACAACTCGTGATTTAATCAGGTCAAGGGCCATGATTCATGTATGTAAAAGCTTATGATAGTCGCAGGGTTGCTCATTAGTGGCTTTTAGCAAGACTAGTGGAACTAAATTAACAATGACAGCAGCTGGACTACTGAGTGGGCCACTGGCATTAAGATGAAACTCATTTCTATCAAGTCACTAGAGCCAGTCAGTTTAGTTTAGCTAAGTAAGGTAAAGTGTAGATGCAAGGACACTGAGGGTCAGCTCTGTTCTTGGATAAGTAGTGCAAGATTTAAAGAGAATTTAAAGATAAGTTCAGTCAGGGTAAGAGAATATTGTCACGGAGATCAGTAGATTTATGATGGGACAGACTGATACTGACAGCGTGCCTCACGAATATGGTAAAATCTTATTTAACATGACTACACGCTCGTAGGACTCCTTGGCTTTAATGAAGTCATAATGCCATGCAGACATTTGCTGATTTGCATTAAAACACAAAGTAAGTCAGAGAATAATAAGAATGTCATCAGTTTTGCAGATGTTTCATCATAAACCTCAGTATCAGACACATTCACATCTTGACCTGAGGACATCAAAGAATGATCAAAGTTATAAAAGATCCCGAGGAGATTATGAATGTCTACACCAAATTTTCTGCCAATACATTTACTAGAAAATGACACAAAAGTCAAGACGTTGTTAAAAATGCATCTTCTGAATGATGAGGACATGGTGTATCTATCGAATTTAATAGTAATATGCTCTGCACCTGTCAAAACATTTGACTAGAGGGTTAAAGAAGTCACTGGGATTCACAGTCATGGAAAGGTCAATGTCTAAAATGTACCAAAAATTGTTATAATTCATTCAGTGGTTTTCCAGATATTTCTATCTGGAGTTTATAAAAAGTTTATAAAACATTTATAAAATCATACAGTTTTGCATTCCTACAACACAAGATTAAAACAAAAAACAAAAACCTCACTTGTTCAGAGAAGCAGTCTTCCAGTTGTGTGAGTGAGGGTCCTGGGGTTTGAGGTGTGGGTGGTGCTGGGCCTGGTCCAGGTCCTGGGCCTGAGCCTGGGGCAGGAGTTGGGGGAGGTGCCGGGGCTGACGCAGGAGACGATGGGGGCAGAGACGTGGAGCGGCAAGGGGGTGGAGGGGGGGTTTTAGAGCGTAAAGGTATCTGTCCTCCTCCAGGATGCAGAGTGTAGCTGTGTCTCTGAGCTGCGTTCCGGTTTCTGCCCGAAGGGCTGGGATGCCGTAGAGAGATCCGACGAGGAAGCTTACTTTCTGACAATGAGTTGCGGATCTTCTGGAAGTTTTTGCTGAGCTGGTACTGACGGAAGGCTGTCTGGATACGACGGGCTGCCCGCCTTGCTATGAGATGGCCTCCATACTTCTGCTCCAACTCTTCTATCTGGGAAAAGGGAGAGAGCGAGTATATTAAATTTGTTGACAGGACTCTGAGACTTTAAGACATTTCAGGAATAATACTGCAAAGCACACAAAATCTAATGAAAGATACTTATTCATCCAGCAGTAAGCAAACATGTTACAATTTTGCGCCAATGCCTGCAAAAGATCAAAAGAGCTGACTTGAATCATGAAATTCCCACTCACACCCTTCTTAAGCCTTGATTATACTTTCCACTAGTCCATGAGTCTGCTAGCACCCGCTTGGGTCTTACTTATCAGTCCACTCTTTTTAAAACTGGTGGGTGTTTGTGTTATTAGAACCAAAGTAAACATCATCTATCATCATTCAGCTGCTAATACTGGCTGAAGGGGCATGAAAAAGAGGATGGATGGGCTGTGACAAAGGTGCTGTTGAGAAAATGAATAGAAAAGTAAACACCCGCACAAGCTTATTTCTGTTCCATTTGTTGGCAGAGCAGCTCAGCTTAAAATCTCACTGTCCTCCACAATTTTTTGCCCTCTTACATTTTCGGCGAGAGGGAATCGAAGGAGAAGTGGGAGGCAGGGGGAGAAGAGACAAAAAGGGAGGGAAAAAGGAGGACAGCCACTCATTTGTGTGTGTTTCTGTGTGTACGTGGATTTGATCATACCAAAAGTACACACAGACACGCTCATATAAGTGAATCCATGCAACAGCGCTAGCAGTAACAGCGGACCCTTCAGCAGTTTCCTATGAGGAATAAAGACATCTCCAGCCGCCAGAAGCAGTTATTAGCTGTTACCATGACAACTTAGCATCGTTCATGCTCCTGTCTCTGTGGCAGTGGTATCCTGGGTGCTCTTTTTTCATGTGAACATAGACAGAAATAGATCTGAATGGGAATCTGTTTTTATTTTTTTGTCACCCAACTCTGTGTCAAGTGAGCAACCTTCACATGCACACCTTCTTGTGCAAAGACAGGTAGAGCAACCAGCTCTGCCTCAGCACCCAAAATATGCTCATGAGCCCACATACACCTGCTAAAAGACATACCTGTTTGTTTTTATTCTCCAGGGTGCTCTCGTACTCACTGGGTCCCTCCCTTTTGGTACCCTCTGTTTCCTGTCTGTCCCCAGAGGAGGTGCCATCCTCCAGGCTCAGCATCTGTCCACTGACACAGAAATAAGAGCGGAAAGATATCAGTCCTTCTGACGGAGTAAAACTCTGATGTCAGTGGCTGGTCATCAAGTATGTGAAATGTGAAGAGACTTATAAGGGGAGCAGCATGCAGATGTGTAGCTGTGGCGGCCCAGGGTGAGGTTGACTGGCTTTATGTGCCCAGTCCTATTTGGTCAGATTTGTGGCTCGAGTGCAAGTTGCAAGTGTGCAACTCTGAATATGTAACAGTGTAAAACTATGTAAAAATTATAATCTCCACCTCTTATTTGCTGTTTCAAACATAAAACTCAGCTTTTTCTTATTGTGTTCTGCAGAAAAGAAACAGCACATCAGCTGTTTGTCAATGTGATGAAAAAAAATGTTTTTAAAAATCATAATTTCTTGGACCCAAAAATGACTCATTAAATGAACAATCCACAAGCAATATTCATTTCTATCACAATAATACAACATAGAGAAAATGCACAAGTCCTCACACTATGACAAACAGTGAAAGCATTTTATTTTTCCATTAATAGCCAAAATAACCTAAATTACTATTCAGTTAATATTGATTCATTTCCCTTTAGTGTGCTGATCCAGTTGTTCCCAACCCTTTTTGCTTGTGAGCCGGTAATGTGAATCAATATCTTCTTGTGATCCATCATCGCAGGATGCATGTCTATAAACTGTGAGCAGTCAAAGACTGATTCTTTATTCTCTGACTCTCTCTTAAGGAGGTAAGAATCAGCTGTAATAGAAGTGAACGTTTTCCTATAGTCCTCAGTGGTGACTAGCTCACACTTGACCAGTAACTGGTTTATCAATAGATTGTTCCTCCTATTCAATCGGTAAATTAAAATGTTATATATAAAGCATAAATGATCACCGCTTTGCGGTTAGCTCGCACTGTAGTGTTATATAAATGGAAGATTGTTTAGTTTAGTTTAGACATGCAGCCACTCTCATATTTGCCCTCCTTATAAGTCTTCTTGATGACCATCTGACAAAATATTCAGCAATTCTCCGCTCATGCATATTTACCAAACATCTGTCCATCTCTCCAGGCCTCCTTCTATTACTATGTGAGAAGTTTGAATGTTTCTTTTTATTTGTTGATGTTCATTACATGTTGTGTACTGAGATCTGAGGGACATATTTTGTCAAGTTTGCTCAGATTTGTTCCAGAGTATTGCATGAACAGACTGACACCACCACTTCACTTCCCTTTTCCCGTCAGATCTGTCTTAATTATTTGTGGCATAGCTTCAAAAAGGTGCTGGAAACATTCCTCTGAGATTTTGGTCCATATTGACATGACAGCATCACACGCCCGTTTCAGATTCGTTGGCTGCACATCCTCTATCAGATTGAGATCCGAGGACTCTGGAGACCATTGTCATGTTGAGTTTTGTGACATGGTACATTATCCTGCTGGAATGGTAAATGGCCTGCATTTGTATAGCGCTTTTCTAGTCCCTAAGGACCCCAAAGCGCTTCACACTACATTCAGTCATTCACCCATTCACACACACATTCACACACTGGCGATGGCAGCTACATTGTAGCCTCAGCTGCCCTGGGGCGCACTGACAGAGGCGAGGCTGCCGGACACTGGCGCCACCGGGCCCTCTGACCACCACCAGGCAAACATGAGGTTAGTATCTTGCCCAAGGATATTTGGCATGCAGCCAGGAGGCAGCCTGGGATCGAACCACCGACCTTCTGATTAGTGGCTGACCTGCTCCATCCTATCCATCCTGAAGATGGATACGGTTTGGTCATAAAGGGATGGACATGGACAGCAACAATACTCAATACTGTGACATTTAAACAATGCTCAAGTGGCACTAAGAGGCTCAGTGTACCAAGAAATTATTGATTATACCATCAACAACAACCTGAACTGTTAATAAAAGGCAGGGTGGATCCAAACTTTCCTGCTGTTTATGCCAAATTTAGAGCCTACAGCCAAATATTGCAGCAGAAAATGAAACTCATCAGACCAAACAAATTTTTTTTTGTGCCAGTGTGAACAATTGTCTCCATTTTCTGTTCCAAGCTGACAGGAGAGGAGTCTGGTGTGGTCTTCTGCTGCTATAAGCCTGTCCAGAGATGCTCTTCTGCATTCTCTGAGTTACTGATGCCTCTTGTAATAATCATCTGACCTCTGATTACAACAAGGCATTTTTGTCATGGAATGTTTTCTCTTTTTCAGATCGTTTTCTGTTTTCTGACATAATCAGGCCAGTCTGGTACAAACAACCACGATGCTCAGGTTAAACTTCAGCAGGTTCTCTTGACCATGTTTACATGCATTAAATTGCTGCATTGTAATTGACTGGTTAGATAATTACTAAAACCAATAAAGTAGCAGGTGAGTATGTGTATTGATTATGAAAAGAAACTACAGGTGAAGGCATGTTTTTTTTCATACGGAGGTCAATTTTGAAATTTTGGGTTATTTTATTTCCATAAGATGTCTTTTTACAGACCAGTCATGAGAAAATGTCCAAAATACACAAACAGGCATTTTAAGACACTTTGTCTACATATTCATGGAAAATACTGTTTGGAATTTAGCAGCACCATTTCTTTATAATAATTTTTTTCTCATAGTCAAAACCAGAAACCTCCTTGAATGTGTGCGCATGATGTTGTGTGCTTGTTCACTCTTTCTTCCTCCCAGATAAGGCTTACTCTAATAATTTTTACACGAAGAGGACCAGTGCTAAACGGGACCAGGGAGAACAAAAAGCCCGCTCATGGTTAAATAATGACTGCATCACTAAATTTCCTCTTTGTTTTCTTTGATTGCTGTGAAAGCAACTATTCTGAGTACCGAGCTAAAAGTCACAGATAGGGCCAGAGACGCTCGCTCTTATCATTAAATGAGATAAAGTTAGCGAAAATAGATGGAAAAAGAGAGCGTGGGACCAGAGGAAAGAGTGCGATAGGAAAATAGAGAGGAAACAGGAAGGTTGAGACTGTGTGTTGGGGTGTGCATGCTGGAGGCTGTCTATATCAAAAACTCTATTAAAACACTGCCATGCCCCAGTGCTGCATCAGAATACATTAGAGTACATTAGAATACATTAGAGGATTTAAAAGCAAGAGTCAGCTATTAATGCATCTGGACAGCAAAAGCCTCTGTAATGATATGGGCACTATACACCCTCTCTTCCTCTCGTACACGCTCGCAAACATAGACTCCTGCCTTTTCTTTTGTGTGACAAGGTGGCAAGATTTGAACATCTGTCAAAACACATTGCTCACAGTCCCACGGAGACCTAAAGTACTGTACAGCCAGGGGAGAACTCGCTCACACGCGAAAAGGCTGAGTAAAGGAGAAAAGGCACGACAGTTTAAGCTAGAGGCAGATCTCGTGGCATCTCTTGGGAGGTTTGTGTGTTCTGATGGATTCAGCGAACATCAGCGCGTAGACGTGGGTGCAGGTTAGCAGCCACCGAGAGCACAAAACTTTGTGTAACGATGATAATAATGAGCTACGGTGTTACACATCTCCGCTACATCTCATCATCATCTCAGCTGGCTGTCCACTGCCGCTGTGCCATTAGCCCATCCAATCAGGGATATGTGGGTGTAGGAGTAAAGTCATCAGATCAGAGAGAAGAGAGGGATTCCAGACAGACAGATGGTGATATTAATAAAAGCAGAATAAGTGAGAGACTTGATAAGGAGGGATGAAATAGAAATAATTGCAGTGAGCTGATTAGAAGAGTCTTCCAACAGACAGATAAATAATGAGAAGAAATAAACAACACAGGGAGGAAAACTACGCCATAGCAGATGAAGAGACTGGAGGAAAAGAAATAGACCGGGAACGACTGGATTTAGAAACAGAGCACAGAGGATTAGAAGATGGGAGACATTCGGGAGGAGGGTGGAAAAACAGTAATCATTGAGAAACATGACAAAATCAGCTTTTCACAGTTTTAACGGCTCATTCAAAAATCCAAGTGAAATGTCATGCATTCCCACACATCCTCATACACAATACTTTCTACATACTCACAAACAACTCACATCACAAACAGACAGCACTGCCCACGCACAGTCACACGGTAAAAGTCACTACAGTAGATTCTCCAGTTACTATGGTAGTGGCGAGGGTTGCGTCAGAGTTGCCATAGGCGCTTTCATAGTGGGGATATCAGTTCGGTTACCCACACTTTCCATTTATATGCCTATGAATATGTGAGTTACCCTTGAGGCTGTCAGAGGTGTAGTTTAGTCACAGAACATTTAACTATCTTTATGAAATCCATGCACAATAGGTCTATAAATGCACCAATTCACACTCACATGTGGTTCAATAAAGAGCAATCAGGCTATCAGGGATTCTTAAAGGCCTGGGTGTTGAAGTGGCTCAGCTGGCACTAATGCACAGAGTGTATGTATGCAGACTGGATGTTTTACATTGTTGCAAGAGCACACTGTGAGAGAAAAAAAAAAGTCCATTAAAGTATCTTTGTCTTACCTGGACGAGCCAGTGGTCTCAGTCTCTGGATGCTCAGGGGCGGGGCAGCAAAACTGATGCAGCACAGTCTCGCTCCTGCAGCAGAAGAGACAGGTGAGGAAAGCAGTGGGGTGGATAGACTTGAAGGGAAAGCATGTCTTTCAGGTTGTTATTGGTTCAGTTGTTGGATTGCCTTGTGCTAATACGCTTCTCTGCGCCCATTCCCGACATCACAAAAGATCCTAAAGAAGTGCTTCTTAGATGCTGGATTATTGTAACATTGCATTACACAACTTGCCACTGATCCCGGGGTAAATACCCTATGTAGGTCAATTCAAGGCTGAGAAAGCTTAGATAGAGTGGGAGCACTTATGTGTTTGTGTATCCGGATGTGCTCGTCCTCTCCCCTCCTCTCCAATTCAGCAGATCAGTGGTGATTTAGCAGAATTCCCCTAACCCAATCTGGACAGATGGTTATTCTGGCTCTGCTTCCTGTGTTTTTCTTAAGTTCTCATTTTCATTTCTCTCTCATACATTTTGCATTTACATTCATATTTTAAGCACTTTGCTAGTCCTTTTATCTGGGGCAGATTACAACCGAGGAGAACAACGGACAAAAAAATCCCATGCATCACGTGGAAGCTGTTGCGGTTCGACCTTTTCACCTTCCGAATGCTGGACACCTTCCACTACCAGAGGCTTGAAAATTAGCATGATCATCACTGTCCATCCAGCTAAGTTTTTGTGAGGTCTTGGTGTAGTATTGGTCTTTTCATGCTGAGCTGAAAGGATTCGGCTGACAGTGAATTTCTTGGCTACGCTACAGCAAGTCTTCTGACCTGGGCGCAGCATATTGCTCATGACACAGACCCACAGTGACAGGCAGTCAGAGTCAGTGCAAGACTAGGAATGACAGTCTGAGCTATAAAAAGCTATCGTTTCACAGCAACTTCCACAGACTTAAAGGGACACTGTGGGGTTTTTTGTCTTCATTTTTTTAAAAGATGCATGGCAAAAATTATTCATATTTATTTGGTATGAATAATACTGCTTCATCTGTTGTAACACCTAAGCCCCCCAGTGACACCTCTGACACAAAGAACTGCTTTTTGTGGAATTTATAGACTAGTTATTATACCTGGATTCATCTTTTTTGGGTTTTGTTTTGCAGGTTTTGCAGTAATTTTCACACTCTTCGGTTAACAGCTTGATCCCAGGAGGTTCAAAAAATTTCCAAAACAATCACGTTAGATCTGAATATTAATTTTTCCATTGTAGTTGTTGTCTTTGTTGTGCCGTTGATCCGCTTTAAACATCAGGTAAAGCGGGGCAAAAAAGGGAATATATCAAGCTAAGAGGACTTTCTGAAATCACTGGAGCTAAAAACATAAACTACTCTGTCATACATCTGAAACAAGTAATTTTCAAACATGCTTGTCAAAGAATATTCCCTTTCCCCCTTTTTTTTAGTACACAGATAGATGTTTAATAAACAGTAACACGGTCCCCCTCTAGTTTTCCTGCAGGTTAAAACAAGTCTACACACTTGAATGAATCTTACTTTTTAACACCTGATCTACTCTATATAGCCACAAACCTTTTTGTAGTGTGAGACGTTTCCATGTTTTTAAAGTAATTTGATCTGCTTTTTATTAATTTTACACTTGATGAGGTTTTGATGCTGTAAATTGTCATTTAAAAAGCCAATTTCTTAGTATTTCTTAATCTTAGTAAGCACTCAAAATGCTTTGCATTAAAAATCTGATTCAAATCTGTTTATACTGTAGACTGTATTATTCTGCGGGTACGATGCTTTATCAGTTATGGATGAATACAGGTCGTATGTGGGATTTAGTGTCTTGCTCAAAGGCTCTTCAGTGCGTGAACTGGAGGAGCCAGGAATCGATCGCTGGCTCAACAACTGAAGGAGTTTAAACATCCCCGTAAGCCTGTAAACTACATTCCCTGTGCCATTCACCGTCTATTTTGGTTTTGGATGAGATGATGCCAAAATATACTTTGTCTAATGCACATCTGACTGACAGGTGAGCAGAAAAATGAAATTGTGTGAAAGCTCAGAGTTTATGGAAGACAGAGCTCAGTCACGGATCTTTGTCATCAAATATAAAAGAGTGTCTTTACACTAAATTGCAGGGTGAAACTATTTCTGAGGCCACAACCTCGATGAAATGGAGAGCCATATGACTGATACTGTTACCACATCAGCAATTGAAAGAAAACGTGGAACACTTTTTACATTTTGAAAAGTAAATTAATTCGCTTTCATCAAGCTTAGAAGAGGAGACGCACAGCACGAAGCCACATCTCGAGAAGAGTTTAAAGTTACGACTAGATTGCAGAGGGGTTGCTGACCATAGTATTTTTTTGTCCCAGACTACTTGCTTTGAGTCCAGTGAATTAATTAATCTGGCCGAGAAATACTACAGTGTAAAACTACAAATTTTCTTGCTTGCACTTTGGGGTTTGTACAGATTAAATAAAGCAATATGACATTTTAATTTAGGAACTTTAAAATATGCAGGGGGGTGGGTTCGCTTTTTCACTTTTATTTTTCATCTACTCCTGCTAGGCTATAGCTTCGTGTTTAATGTATCAAAATGATAAGATAAAGATCATTCATCATCTAACTCTCCAAAGGAAAGCAAATACAATATAGCCTATTTTTAACTATACTGGTTTAAATAGGAGCTGACTGTTCAGGCAGTTGTTGTAAGACCTCAACTCCCAAAGTCAACTCCAGTTTGTCCATCATGATGAGAGTTGGAAGTTTTTGTCAGGCTAATATAAAACAGTTCAGCTCTGCTCAGTTTTATTTGGTCATACAGGGAAGAAGAGGCCAGCCTGAGCAGACACACATACTCATATACACACTCGCACACAAACACTCAGCGGGTCCATCTGTGTGTACAAGGCACACACGTAACGGCCATTCGTCTGCAACAACACTTACAAAGAGAACAGGTGAATATTTTAACAGGACATGCCTCCTGCTGTTGGCCTATGTTCTCTCTGGCTCTCTCTCTTTCTCTCTCTGTGAGCTCTGTCCTCTCTCTTGCACCTCCCCTCTCCTCTTCCCTGTTTTGTAAGAGCACTTAAAACGCAATGCCTTTCATCAGCCAGTACCCAGTACAAAGTGTAAGGCGAGAGGAGCGATGGAGGAGGGTTGGCATGCAACAAGATCAGCTCCATTTGGACTCAAAAACATTACCAGTTCTTTGTATGCACATTTCATGCCGCCACAGGATAGCAAAGTGTTGTTCAGCCTTTGCATTTTTTTGCCAGACGGATAGATCATGGAGACAGCTACCTCAAATACACTCTTTTTTCTGTGTGTGTTTTACTCTCTCTTTGTACCTGTCTCAAGTTCTGTACAATGAATGTGCTTCTCTTTGCCTCCTCTTCCTCTTTTAACCCCCCTCCCATCTCTCTCAACTCCCCTCTCTTTCAGCGGTCCATTCACAGTGTCAGCCTCAAGCTCCTTCCTCTAGACACCTCCAAGGGCTCCATCAAAGACAACAACTGGGCATGCATGTCTCTCTTTCTCTTTATATCTCTCTGCCTTTCCCTCTCCTGAGAATGGCTGATTACTGTTCGCTCCATGGGCTAAGTGGGGCAGATAGAAGGCTCAGCTGGAAAGAAAGACTGAGAATGAGTGGAGGAGAGGATCCTGCCTCTCCCCCATAGGCATATCCATTGGTTTCTGCAACAATGACAATGCAAACATAAATACACTCACAGCCAATCCAATGTAGAACTCTAGTCCACATATCTCTGTTTGTCACAAAAGTCGATAGTGAGTTAAAATAAATCTTCAAATTAACTGATAGAGTGGGATGTGTGAACGAAGGCATGCCAGCACATATGCATATGCACAATCACACAACTTATACAGGTTAATTAGCTGGCAACAGGACTAATGGAGCAGAGATCTGATTTCCAGTCAGCTGCAGACAGGATGGAGCAGGGAGGTGAAAAGCTTTTCTCCTCCTCTCCTGCTTGGCTTGCCAAAAGCAAAAGTAGACATTAGGTGTTAGGCTACTGGTCTAATCCAAAAGACTTAAAATCACTGAGGGAGCAGAGGCGTAAGGTTGCATTCAAGGACATACATCAGTACCCACAGGAGCAAGAGGGCTATTTAGCCAACTGCTCTGCAGCAGCCAGCTCATCTGGGGGATGTTCTGCTCCAAGCTCTGAGCTCTTTTAATAACAAAAAATTATTGTTATTATAATTTCTTCCCCTCTTCTTAATTATAATTAAGAATCTGTGTAACACTGTTTCTTGAGCAATAAATTGTCGTTGCAGAGTAAGACGTTCAGGAACAACTTGGGGTCAACGCAGTGCAACAGGGTCCAGAGGAGCAACAGGGACTCTGCACACACACACTCGTGCACTTGGAGCTGCGACTGTAAGATGCATGATCATGTGCACTTTTGGATTAATATCACTAATGTTAATATGTGCTCCTCTGCACCTCTCATCACAACTTCATTCTGTGTTGCTCCCCTCAGTGGGGGTGGAGTCCCAGAGAGACCAATAAGGGCTCCTGCTGATAGAAAACTTATGAACAGAAAGAACACCACACACACTCTGGCAAAGAGAGAAACATGGGTCTTCCCTCATTAGGGTGATATTTTGATATTCTGTGAAGCTCTGGTGACAAGCAGGAGGCGGTACTGTGTGTGTGTGTGTGTGTGTGTGTGTGTGTGTGTGTGTGTGTGTGTGTGTGTGTGTGTGTGTGTGTGTGTGTGTGTGTGTG
>NW_024582525.1:341379-343680 GCF_018398535.1 Haplochromis burtoni | reverse complement strand
TGTGTGTGTGTGTGTGTGTGTGTGTGTGTGTGTGTGTGTGTGTGTGTGTGTGTGTGTGTGTGTGTGTGTGGCTTGTGGTGTGTAGCTGTGTATCTCATCTACCAGGGAACATCAGAGGCCTTGAGATCCCGTGGGAGCTTGTAGATCCCTGGTGGTAATTAACAAAGAAAGCCAGCAAACCCGGACAGCGGCTCGAGGTGTGTCATCGTCACACGTGAAGCTGCTTCTGTCTCCTGCTGACTCTGACCGCTGCGCTGAGTGTGTTTCTCGCTCACACACGCGCGCCCGCGCACGAACACACGTATAGGCCTCCAGCTGTTTGTTATGTAATGATCCAGTGATCGTGATCCAGTTTCTCATTTAAATAATCCACCTCTTCCTCTCCTGGCACGGTCCTTGGTCGGCACACACATACACAGAGCTGAAAATTGGAAATTTGCAAGCGCCCTCTTCTTTAATTAAACGCCTCTCAATCTGCAGAGCACGCGCAAGCACACGTGGATGCGCCTAATTACACAGTTTCAGACAAAAGCTGGATTCGATAACAGGCTAGCCCGTAATATGGAAGATATGAAATTTGTTTTGGCTTTAAGTTGATACAGCCGAATAAGTCAGGTTAACGCGAGAGGTTTGAAATTATGGGCTATAGAGCTACTTTTTGAAAAGCCACTAGACTATGTATATAGGCATCTGGAGCGTTTTGGCGCACACGCATACATGCAAACAATCAAAGGCTCTAATATTTTCTACTCACTCGGATTTCCTGGCCAGGGCCAGAGACCGACAAAGGGTTGTCGGGGTCATCGGAACCAAAGAGCGGCAGCTGTGGCAACTTCCACCGTTTTCGGACTCACTTTCAACCGGCGAAATTGTGGATGGCTCGGCTGGGACCAGCTGCATGTCTCCTGGGTCCATAGGTTGGGTGGGCGAGGACTGGACAGCCGGAGCCGCCTCGACTTGTGCTGGTAAAGCCGCATCTGGCAAAGACCCCGGACTAGTCTTGAGCGGGGGGTCCTGGGGATGGTGGTGGTGATGATGAAGGCAGCTGGGGTCGGGGTGGTGATGGTGGTGATGGTGGTGATAAGGATGCTGTTGTTGTATCCTGACGTCCCGCAGGTGTCTGTTCTCGCCGATCAGCTCATCTACCCTCCGGTCCAGCTCTTCTATTCTTGCACGCTGGGTCTGGATGAGACTCTGCTGATTCTGGACGATGGTGGTAAGCTCCCGCAGGTACAGAATCGCCTGCACCGGGTTTTCTAGCAGGCTGGAGCTCATCATACGCTACCCACAGCAAGAGGAAGGAAGAGAAAGAGAGAGAGGGGGGAAAGAACCTGGACGCGCGGATGGAGGACAGAGGAGATGCAAAACAGCCTATTTGTGAGTGCGGATGAGAAGGTGGCGTGGGATGTCCTTCCGCTCTCCTCTCCTTGATTCTGTTCGGCTGTGGATGAGGCTACGCCGACCAAGTCAGTCTCCACTTCTCCAGTCGTTTACTCCCTCCCTCACTCTCTCTCACTCGCTCTCGCTCTCTCTCAAACACACACATACACTGCGCTGAGTGGTGCTGATGAGAGCAGCCAGCTCCAGATGTGACAGCAGGGAGGAGGGGAGGTGCTCGAGGATGGATGCGTCACTGCACGCACAGACACGAGCACGGTCCTAGCACGCGCCCTATAGGTAGCTACAAGGAGTTCTACGGAGCATCTTTAGTTTGTGGACTAGTATGTGAAGCTGATTTATTGCACACAAAATCCTTTTTTCTTTTAAATCTAAGAATTTGGTTAAACAATCGCAAGGCGGTGTATTTGTATAGCATGTGCATCTTACGATGCATCTTGCCCCTGAGCTTTGTATGTATTTTAAAGGCCCATAAAAACTAAGTTAAAACTATAAATGCTCCAGAATGTGAAATTAGTTCGTACGAAATTGTCTATATAGAAATAAACAACACGGAACAAAAAAAAAAAAGGGGGGGGGGGGTGTATTACATGCAAAGACAATTGAACGTCTCATGGTGCCTTGACCTAAACACTCATTCACAAAAGTCAAATAATACAAAACTTAAAGACTTTTATATTATTGTTTACTTATTTACGTTTGCGTTGCCTATACTTCTTTTTTTGGTCTGTCCCGTTTGTCTCTTTGCCATCAGAATTGTTGTCTAAAGGCGAAGAAAGATGCCCAACGGATTTACTTTACCAAATGGACCATCCCAGCCTCGCCGTAATGGTCTATTTGATTCACCTTTTATTGTTTATTTTATTTTATTTTCACTTGCTAAATACAGGACAGACTTGACTG
>NW_024582525.1:301986-329636 GCF_018398535.1 Haplochromis burtoni | reverse complement strand
CTTTGATTTCCAACAACGTTCTGTAAAAAACTGGTGCTAGAATCGTCCAGAATTCTTTCTAGAATTCTGCAGGAAAGCCTACACATTTTCTGAGAAGTGCTCTTGCCATTTACTTCTGCTCTTAGCCAATACTTCGGTTTACTGACGTAGTTCAAGCGTAGGCTGCACTAAACGAGAGATTTCCGAGTGTTCCTGAAAGCAACACAATAATTGCTGAGTCGTCACGTGCTACACGGATGCGGAAGTGCGAAACTGTTGTTTTGCTAAACGAGTGGCTATCGTCGACACATTTTTTTTCCATTATACTGTTTTTGTGGTCTTAAACAACACTCATGGTCAGGTGAGACTGTCTTTCTAGTAAAACAAGTCTTTAAACGGGTATGGCTATGCTCACGGATATTCTGCATTTAGGATTAAGAGGTGTCAGATGTCGGGTTATTTCATTACGGAGATCAGCTGTTTGAAATATAATATCTTCAGCAATTTGGGTGCAGATTTATTTACCGTTCGAGCTATTAGCTTTTAGAAAATTCTGACCAGCTGAAGACGATAAAAAAGAGTCCACATAGTGCTGTGGTTAAAGAAATGATATAATATTCCTGCGCCGACATGTGAGAGTCAGGCGTGAAGTGTGTGTGTGTGTGTGTGTGTGTCAGTGTGTCAGTGTCAGTCAGAGACAGCGAGAGAGATTGCCATATGACATAAGCCCTCATAAATTTGATACTCAGCATGGTATTTTTAACAATATTGTTTGTCAGGAATGCAATCCTTACTATGAGAATATGCCATTACAACACAGTGGTACAGTTTGATTCAACTTTGTTGCTCTCTTGCTTTGCAGGATGACACAGAAGCACTGCCTGGAGGGCCAGGTGTACTCGGTGCCTCTCATCCAGCCCGACCTGAGGAGGGAGGAGGCTGTTCATCAGATAGCGGACGCACTGATGTACTTGGAGAACATTTCTACAGACATCTTCAGAAGGCAAGCCCAACACACACACACACACACACACACACACACATACAGTTTCCAGTTTCCAGGTTGGTCTCGCAGTGTTTGACTCTTGGTTGTAAACTGAATCACTGGGTCTGCAGTCTTTTTCTTTGTTTACATTTTCATGGTTGCAAATACGGGATGAATATGAAATTAATAGGGAAATTACATTGTTGTTTGTGGTTACATTGTAGTAATACAATGTATTATACAAATTCATTATTATTGATATTGTTTTATTCCTTCAGTTTATACCACTACATTTTATTCAGGGTAGGAGTGAGCCAGATGTTATTCCAGAGCCTGTTTCAGGGATTGTTTCATTTTTAGTGTCATTTATTTAAAGATTACTTTGATCAATTTTAGCTTATCAGATTTTCAAAATGGCAAAAAGTTTTAAAGCTACAGAGTTTTTAAAAAACTCAACAGTAGTGATCTCTGCATTTGCTCAGGCTAGGTAGCAAAGAGTGTTTAACAACAAAAGAACAGGTTTTAATAACGCACAAAATGAATTGGTAGCAGATACAGCAGCTGTTGCAAGTTTGCTGATGGGCCAAAAAGCTTTGTCATATTTAATAGATTGCACCGTTAACAAACAGCAGCTGCTTGAGGACAGATGGTCCTGTCTGGCACCCTGAAAACGGAGGAGGTGTTGCCTGTGACAGCATGGAAACAATAACATTTATGAACAGAACAGTTTTGGCCATGTAAACTTTTGAAACATGAGCTTTTTATAAGTAGATCACTGATAAAACATGAGAGTGGCATTTGATACTTATACATAATCTCAATGAATTGTAAGAGTCTTCAGTTCCTTTTGGGGGGTTTCGGGACTCTGCAGGATATATAATAAAGAACTGGATTGTGCCGTATCCTTGACATACGGTTATCCTTTGTGTGTAGATGTGCATATGCCCATATTCAGTTGTTGTTGCTTGCAGGGTGTCAGACAGTGTCGAGAAAAACCGTCACCAGCTCAAGAGCATCACTGACCGGATCAGACTAGCTCAGGCCCGTGTCGACAAGATTAAAGGCAGCAAGAAAGCCACCAAGGTAACACTGAATCTTCACCCTAGAAGGCAGCTTTTTAAGTTCTGATACAGAATATAGGAGAAAAAAAGAGTAAAAATGTTCTTTTATGTGCATATAGGTTTTCTCCAGTGCCAAGTACCCAGCCCCAGATCAACTTCAGGACTACTTGTCTATCTTCGTTGGAGCTACAGACCCCTCTTCACAAACCCGGCCCCGACACAGAATACAGAATAAACTGCGACCCTTTGATGAAAAGGCTTTGCAGGTGAGATCAACACATTAAAATGTTGGGGGGGAAAAGAGCAAAGTTTTTGAAAAGCAATTTTCAAAATTATGAAAATGATGACTGTGACTTGCTAAGAGCCACATTGCATATTTTATTTTCACAAAGTGTTCTAAAGCTGATGTCTTAAAAGAGTTTGCTGACTAGTTAGTGTTGCTGCTTCTTTGTTCAGCTCATGCTGCTAAAACAGCAGGTAGAAAACAGGAATATGGACACGGTTAACTTTATTTACATAGCTTTTATCCACACCTCACGTTCTAGTCAAATGAGGGCATGGGGACTCTGCGCACGCTGGTCATATGTATGCAGACTGCTGGGCAAACCACTTTAAAGCTTTAGAGCATTTGCAGGAGTCTTGGTCTTGGATATATCCATAGTGATGTGGCTAATACCTTAAATTACACACATTTTATTTTGACCTGATTTAAAACTTTGATATTTCAAGTGAATGCTTGACTGGATGTGAATGCCCTGTAAACCTTGTGAAGCATGTTTATGCATAAATCTCCACTCGGCCTGCGTATTTCCTGTTTTGCTAAGTAAACATTTTCAGGCCAAGTAGGTTATGTTGTCTGTTTAAAAAATACTGCAAAGTAGTACACAGCAGCCAATTGTATGTGCACTCTGTTGCTTTTACTTGCAATTTAGTACTTATTCAGGAGGTAAAATGGAGGTGAAAACAACATAGACTTGTAGAAAAATGCAGCTTGTCAATCATGTATCGAAAGCCGCAACAGGCATGTCCCTTCTTTTCTGTAGATTTAACTACACATGAGTCATAGTTGAAGTTGTCACATACTGTATGTGA
Source organism: Haplochromis burtoni (assembly GCF_018398535.1). Classification (NCBI taxonomy): domain Eukaryota; kingdom Metazoa; phylum Chordata; class Actinopteri; order Cichliformes; family Cichlidae; genus Haplochromis; species Haplochromis burtoni. Next base: position 326,519 of record NW_024582525.1, on the reverse strand, counting down.
TGTATGTAAATGGGATATCAGAACCCAGCTGTATTTGTGTCACTGCACAGTGACAAGAGATGTGTTCCCCCCCCCAAGTGGTTCTTGTGTGTATGTGCTCTGCTCAGCACAAGTTCCTGCATTATTTATAGCAAAAACCACAGTTTTTCCTTCACCGTTACAGAAAACTTAACAGGAAAAAATATAAAAATAATATTTTTTCCTGCCTGTGCTTGCACGTGTTTGTGTATCTGTGTGTATTTGTCGGCTTGGGAAGGGAACAAAAAAGAAAATAGAGCTGGCATTTGTCTCTGATGCAGAAATGCATTATTCAGTACCCCCCTCAAAAGAAGCAATGCCCCCTAACATATACAGTGGGGCAAAAAAGTATTTAGTCAGCCACCGATTGTGCAAGTTCCCCCACCTAAAATGATGACAGAGGTCAGTAATTTGCACCAGAGGTACACTTCAACTGTGAGAGACAGAATGTGAAAAAAAAATCCATGAATCCACATGGTAGGATTTGTAAAGAATTTATTCGTAAATCAGGGTGGAAAATAAGTATTTGGTCAATAACAAAAATACAACTCAATACTTTGTAACATAACCTTTGTTGGCAATAACAGAGGTCAAACGTTTACTATAGGTCTTTACCAGGTTTGCACACACAGTAGCTGGTATTTTGGCCCATTCCTCCATGCAGATCTTCTCGAGAGCAGTGATGTTTTGGGGCTGTCGCCGAGCAACACGGACTTTCAACTCCCGCCACAGATTTTCTATGGGGTTGAGGTCTGGAGACTGGCTAGGCCACTCCAGGACTTTCAAATGCTTCTTACGGAGCCACTCCTTTGTTGCCCGGGCGGTGTGTTTTGGATCATTGTCATGTTGGAAGACCCAGCCTCGTTTCATCTTCAAAGTTCTCACTGATGGAAGGAGGTTTTGGCTCAAAATCTCACGATACATGGCCCCATTCATTCTGTCCTTAACACGGATCAGTCGTCCTGTCCCCTTGGCAGAAAAACAGCCCCATAGCATGATGTTTCCACCCCCATGCTTCACAGTAGGTATGGTGTTCTTGGGATGCAACTCAGTATTCTTCTTCCTCCAAACACGACGAGTTGAGTTTATACCAAAAAGTTCTACTTTGGTTTCATCTGACCACATGACATTCTCCCAATCCTCTGCTGTATCATCCATGTGCTCTCTGGCAAACTTCAGACGGGCCTGGACATGCACTGGCTTCAGCAGCGGAACACGTCTGGCACTGCGGGATTTGATTCCCTGCCGTTGTAGTGTGTTACTGATGGTGACCTTTGTTACTTTGGTCCCAGCTCTCTGCAGGTCATTCACCAGGTCCCCCCGTGTGGTTCTGGGATCTTTGCTCACCGTTCTCATGATCATTTTGACCCCACGGGATGAGATCTTGCGTGGAGCCCCAGATCGAGGGAGATTATCAGTGGTCTTGTATGTCTTCCATTTTCTGATGATTGCTCCCACAGTTGATTTTTTCACACCAAGCTGCTTGCCTATTGTAGATTCACTCTTCCCAGTCTGGTGCAGGTCTACAATACTTTTCCTGGTGTCCTTCGAAAGCTCTTTGGTCTTGGCCATGGCGGAGTTTGGAGTCTGACTGTTTGAGGCTGTGGACAGGTGTCTTTTATACAGATGATGAGTTCAAACAGGTGCCATTCATACAGGTAACGAGTGGGGGACAGAAAAGCTTCTTACAGAAGACGTTACAGGTCTGTGAGAGCCAGAGATTTTCCTTGTTTGAGGTGACCAAATACTTATTTTCCACCCTAATTTACGAATAAATTCTTTACAAATCCTACCATGTGGATTCATGGATTTTTTTTTCACATTCTGTCTCTCACAGTTGAAGTGTACCTCTGGTGCAAATTACTGACCTCTGTCATCATTTTAGGTGGGGGAACTTGCACAATCGGTGGCTGACTAAATACTTTTTTGCCCCACTGTAACTTGGTGTTGTAGTTTGTGTGCATCTATGTGCAGGAGCACTTTGATGACATTTACGATATGCGTTGCTAAAGATTTCGTTAACATTTTCTTGATCTCCTTCTCACTCCAAGTCCTGCTTTCTTCCTTTCAGGAGAAGTTAATGTATTTCCCTGTGTGCGTGAGAAATAAGAAGAAGACTGAGGATGAGACAGAAGAAGGATTGGGCAGTCTGCCGCGTAACATCTCATCTGTCAGCTCTCTTTTGCTCTTTAATACCACAGAAAATCTGTGAGTCTGCACACGCCAGCACAGACACAGATGTTTATTGTAAACACTGACTGATTTCAATGTTCTCTCGTATGTTTTAATTTGTGTCTTATTTTTTTAAAGATATAAGAAATATGTGTTTCTTGATCCTTTGGCGGGAGCAGTGACAAAAACGCACACAACACTAGAGACGGAAAAAGAAGATAAACCATTCGATGCTCCTCTGTCCATTACAAAGAGAGAGCAACTGGAGAGACAGGTACCTTCTGACTTTTCCTTTTTTTTCTGTGAAGGATCAGATCTGTTAAAACTTAATCATGGTTTTCTTTTTCTCTTAACAGATAGCAGAGAGTTATTTCTATGTGCCAGACCTGGGTCAAGTGCCTGAGATAGATGTGCCGTCCTACCTGCCAGACCTGCCAGGTATTGCAGACGACCTGTCTTACAGCGCAGACCTCGGACCTGGATTTGCCCCCTCGGGACCCACACACAACATCCCCGAGCTGCCCTGCTTCTCTGAGGAGAGCAGTGCACCAGGTAGATGTCTTATGTTGTGAACCTCAATCATTTTGTGCCCATTTGTCTTTTACTGTGAAGCTTTTTGTGATATCTGAAAAGATGCTACATAAATAGATCAAATTTTCTTCCACTGTTATACAGTATTTCATCTGCTTGTTTCAGGAACTCAGCTCCAGCTTGATGGCACACCACCTCCGCCACCTCCCCCGCCCCCTCCTCCGGAGCCTTCCCTCCCTCCCGCAGCTCCGGCGTCAGCTCCTCCTCCGCCACCTCCACCACCCCCTCCTGCAGACAGCTCCGCAGAAGTTTCCCAAGTGCCAAGTTCAGGTTTGTCACATTTATGCACGTCAGTAGTCTCGTACAGGCTCTACACTGCTGACTTGGAGCGAACCTGACAGTGTCTTAAAGCCTGTTCCCTCAGTTATGCACACGCACACACAGACTAAATGATGTTTGTCCTCATAAATTAGATTGACCTCAGTGATGTAAACCCAGACCACACCGACTCACTGGCTCCTCTAAATACAGGTCCTGTGTCGGGTGCACCCAGCGAGGTGGTCCAGCCGTCAGATGGCCGTGCCAGCCTGCTGGAGTCTATCCGCAACGCCGGGGGCATCGGCAAAGCCAAGTTACGCAACGTTAAGGAACGCAAGCTGGAGAAGAAGAAACAAAAGGAGCAAGAACAAGGTGTCAGATGGTTTGAGCGTGGATGTGGTTCTGCCCATGTTTTATTAATGAGCACACGGCAGTCATGCAGTCAAAGTGGAGCGTGACCAGCCCCTAATTAGTATTCAACCAGGAGTTTATACAGTATTTCACACTGAATGTTAAGATGAGATCGTTTTTGACTACCACATATGCTTAACTGTGTGACTTCAGTTTCATACCAACCAACGATTGTACTTAAAAACTGTTTTACCTAATATTAGACAGCATATCTCTGGCCCTTTCATTTTCTCGCCAGGTCATGACCTTACATTTCTTTCTTTTTTCAAGAGAACTGCCTTGACTGAATAACTAGATTAAGAAAAAAAAAAAGTCTTGCAATTATATGCTTCACTTTGAAGTGCAGCACTGGGGAATTAGTGAGACATAATCTCTTCCAATTGCAAATTTAAAAAAATACTGGTAGCATGATTATTTATTTACTCACTTTTTTTTTCTCCTTCTAAAATAGCAGTGGGAGCGGCCGCCGGTGGTGGAGACTTTATGTCTGATCTCTTCAACAAACTTGCTATGCGACGAAAAGGTTAGAGGCCCGTTTTATGTCAAATGAAATTGAAAATACTGATATTAGTGATTGAATTTGCATAATGTCTTCTATCCTCTGTTCAGGAATATCTGGTAAGGGTCCAGCTGGTGGAGAGTCAGGTGATGCTCCGGCCGGTCCTTCTGGGGCATTTGCGAGGATGTCAGATGTCATCCCTCCACTTCCTGCCCCACATACAGCGACAACAGACGATGACGACTGGGAAGCGTAATGGACAAACACCACATTCGATGCCCTTTGATACAGTTATTTAAAATGATTTAATTTCCTTCTAACACAGAAATACTATTAAAAAAAATGGAAAATGCAAATGATCAAACAATTTACTGATGTTTAATTTAAGCAGAACATGTTAAACGATGATGATGGAACGGATCTGCAGGCTTTGCATTACATAACACATTGCTTTGAATTCTACGAATATTTCAAACTTCAGGAGTAAATCAGTCACATGTATTTGCTATGCCAGCGCTGTGCCTGATATGTGTGGTAGCTGTTCAGTAAGTAGTTTTTAACAAGCCAAACTTAAAAATAGATGAGAAGTCATTTTCTTTTATGAGATTCAGACCGATAACCCTGACTAGAAGTGTTAATTGCCCCGTTAGCCTTTGTTTGCATCGTGCCATCAAATTCATCATTCTCCAACCATTAAATAAAACGAGATGTAGAGTGTACAAAAAATGAAATATATAATAAATATGAAAACTGAAAAACTGCCTGACTGATTTTTTTTTTTTTTTTAAACCAGCAGCACTCACAAGGGTGCAAGATGTTCAAAAGCCTGTGGTGTGATATTGAACTTTGTGTCTCTTCCCCCCCCCTCTTGCAGTTGCACATCATTTTCTTATCCTAACACAAGTCTCCGTGAATATTAGGGAGATGTTAGTTGGGTCCTTTGGGAGAGGAACTATGCTTGTTTCTGCTTCTTTTCCAGGAAGAACTAGGAAAGAAGAACATACAGACACAATATGAAAATTTAAAATGTCAATCATGAAGGGGACGTTTTTAACAATACAGGGAGTGCAGAATTATTAGGCAAATGAGTATTTTGTCCACATCATCCTCTTCATGCATGTTGTCTTACTCCAAGCTGTATAGGCTCGAAAGCCTACTACCAATTAAGCATATTAGGTGATGTGCATCTCTGTAATGAGAAGGGGTGTGGTCTAATGACATCAACACCCTATATCAGGTGTGCATAATTATTAGGCAACGTCCTTTCCTTTGGCAAAATGGGTCAAAAGAAGGACTTGACAGGCTCAGAAAAGTCAAAAATAGTGAGATATCTTGCAGAGGGATGCAGCAGTCTCAAAATTGCAAAGCTTCTGAAGCGTGATCATCGAACAATCAAGCGTTTCATTCAAAATAGTCAACAGGGTCGCAAGAAGCGTGTGGAAAAACCAAGGCGCAAAATAACTGCCCATGAACTGAGAAAAGTCAAGCGTGCAGCTGCCAAGATGCCACTTGCCACCAGTTTGGCCATATTTCAGAGCTGCAACATCACTGGAGTGCCCAAAAGCACAAGGTGTGCAATACTCAGAGACATGGCCAAGGTAAGAAAGGCTGAAAGACGACCACCACTGAACAAGACACACAAGCTGAAACGTCAAGATGGCCAAGATATCTCAAGACTGGTTTTTCTAAGGTTTTATGGACTGATGAAATGAGAGTGAGTCTTGATGGGCCAGATGGATGGGCCCGTGGCTGGATTGGTAAAGGGCAGAGAGCTCCAGTCCGACTCAGACGCCAGCAAGGTGGAGGTGGAGTACTGGTTTGGGCTGGTATCATCAAAGATGAGCTTGTGGGGCCTTTTCGGGTTGAGGATGGAGTCAAGCTCAACTCCCAGTCCTACTGCCAGTTTCTGGAAGACACCTTCTTCAAGCAGTGGTACAGGAAGAAGTCTGCATCCTTCAAGAAAAACATGATTTTCATGCAGGACAATGCTCCATCACACGCGTCCAAGTACTCCACAGCGTGGCTGGCAAGAAAGGGTATAAAAGAAGAAAAACTAATGACATGGCCTCCTTGTTCACCTGATCTGAACCCCATTGAGAACCTGTGGTCCATCATCAAATGTGAGATTTACAAGGAGGGAAAACAGTACACCTCTCTGAACAGTGTCTGGGAGGCTGTGGTTGCTGCTGCACGCAATGTTGATGGTGAACAGATCAAAACACTGACAGAATCCATGGATGGCAGGCTTTTGAGTGTCCTTGCAAAGAAAGGTGGCTATATTGGTCGCTGATTTGTTTTTGTTTTGTTTTTGAATGTCAGAAATGTATATTTGTGAATGTGGAGATGTTATATTGGTTTCACTGGTAAAAATAAATAATTGAAATGGGTATATATTTGTTTTTTGTTAAGTTGCCTAATAATTATGCACAGTAATAGTCACCTGCACACACAGATATCCCCTTAAAAGAGCTACAACTAAAAACTACTTCCAAAAACATTCAGCTTTGATATTAATGAGTTTTTTTGGGTTCATTGAGAACATGGTTGTTCAATAATAAAATTATTCCTCAAAAATACAACTTGCCTAATAATTCTGCACTCCCTGTAATGTTCCTCACCTTTCGTAAGGCAGCAAAAGCAGGGCCAAACGTCGTGTGCGTGGTAGTGCGATCTTTAATCCATGTGGGAAGTTTAGAGAGCGTAGCAGGCCGGGAGTAACGCCTGTCACACAGCACAACGGAGGAATAATCGCCCCGATGACGAATAGCTCTTCCTTTGAACAGAGGATATCACGCACAAGTTAATAAAACTGTATTTTGATATTGATATGTATTAATATGACTTCATTATCTGTACCTATAGACTGATTGACAGCCTTCATGCAGAGGTTTTCTATTAGAGCTTGTCCTGGACTCCTCCCCTGACTGTGAGGCTGAAATAGAAAAAAAAGATGAGATTTGATACTAAGCTGCATGTCGCCTTCCCTCTAATCTTCTATTTACAATGAAGTCACAGTAGAAGCTGCTGGTAAAGACTCTCACCAGGTGTTTGTCCAGATATGACATCTTTTCTTGCAGCTCTGGGGATTTGATGTTTGGATAGGGCATTCCCACCATCACTACACACCTGTTATCAAAAGCACAAACCCACACTGATTAGTGTGATATACTTTAAACCAGGGGTTTCAAATTTAAGACCCAGTGGCCAAACTCCAATCTGGCTCACTGCACGGTTTTAGAAAATGTGAAGGAGGGAATACATTTTATATTTTTAACTGTATTTTAATACATTTTCCTGCTTCTCTTGCTGATAAAGACCTCCCCCCATGGCCATTCAAACTACATTGAAGTAATTAAGTAATAGACAAACAATTAAATGACATAAAAGTTCTTGTTTTTTTCCCCACTATCAGCTAGAAATGTATTTTTTTTTTGAATAAAATAAAATAAAATAAAAAATAGGAAATTTTTTCTGAGAACAGAAACTTCATGTTTTATAATTACAGCACAGTCTGGGTAATGGAAAGAGTTCTGTGTCTTTTTCTTATATTAACACATCTCAGCTAAAAGTGTAGTTCTTTTCACTGACTGAAAGGCCAGTTTCAATGGTCACTTGAGATCAAAATGGGCTGAATGTGGCCCATGATGTAAAATGACTTTGACTTTCCCTGCTTTAAAACGGTGTACAACTGCTTGTTCGGCGCCCTTCAATTACCTGCCCAAATCATCGGAGAAATTGATTCCCTCACTCATCTTTCCCCCAACCACAGAGAACAACAATGCTCCTGTGAGTCCACTGCAGTCCGCAGAACACCTCTAAAGTAAAAAAGACAATCATTGTTTGGCAGTGGTAAAACACAATCCTAATGATCATCAGTTTAGTTATGAGATCGGTTGTGTCAAGAGTGCAGTTTTACCTGGATACAACGGGAAAACTCATTCAGCACCTGCTCTACCTGGTTGGCCTTCTTTGGCTCCTGAAAGATCTGAAGAGGTGTGATTAGATAATTAAGAGACTATAGGACAAGATGTCTTTTGACTCTTTTTAGTGACTTGAGTATTTACTAAGTAGTTTCCAGTAATATATAAAGCTAATGTACCTTCTTCTTATTAGCCAATCGAGTAAGTGTACCGCTGGCCTCCCAGTGAGAAATGATCCTCTTCGAGTAGTCGTAAGAAGGGAAGAAGCACACCACGCCCCCGGGAACCACGTTGCAAATGTTGGAGAGAATGCGCCCGGTCTCATCCATCTGCAAACAAACAAATGTGCATCAGTCAAATGGCACCACTGTAACCAACGAATAACAACGCAAACTTCATTCAGTATTCTGCATGTGTGAGTTACCATTCGAGGCGTGTCTCTGTTTTGGAAAGTGAACTCGAGCTCCTGACCAGACGGGCCACTGCACAACACGAGAGGAAGGATGTTCTCCGGAGGAATTACGTGACCTAGAGGGCAAAATTTCTGTTATTTATCATGCTAAATGCATTAATGCAAACTAATATTCTTATGTTATTTTCGTGCACTAATACACTTCAGTCAACCTATGCACAACCACTACCACTAAGGCTTGCATGTGTTGTGAATTAAGATCATGTTCAAATGTCACAAAATGAGTCACAGAGCACAAAACTTAACTTGTTATAGGTTGGGCTAAAGTTTGTGTACAGTGGATTAATTTATGGTTTAGTTCATGAGATGTCTTGTATTTCCTCCTCTGCTTTGCCTATAAACAATCATCCATCTAAACACATCAATTTTTGGGAGTCTTCAAAAAGTACAAAAGCTATTTCTGTAGATCTTACCCTAAGTCTGTAACTGAACAATAATAATGTAACAATACAATATAAGTAAATAACATAACTATCGTGATGGGATAAGCAGGATTTGTGCTTGTCCAGGTAACGTCGGAGTAAATCCTGAGTTTTCAGTATCATGAAGGCAGTTTGCCACGTACTGCGGGACATCTCCATGGTAACTTGTGCAGATCTAACCAGCTCCAGAGCAGACCATGTTTGAGGTAAGAGATCAAAAATTATAATAAATAAATAAATCACTGCATGCTGATCAGCTATTTCTCTAGAAAAAGTCACTATTCCCTCACACTTTTGTCTGAGAGAATAGTGACTTTTTTTAGTTTATTTCCTAATGGACATAAATAATGATGATGAATAATAAATATATATTCTTAGACACAACTTTTTTGCTTGTTGGCTACAAACAATTTAAATTATTAAGCATTAATATATGAGCCTAAAACAGGGCACCTATTTCTACTTAAGCTTTATTAATATAATAGATCTTTTCCAGGTTGCTGAACAAAGTGCTTAATATGCAAGCAGATTCACATTCCACTTTTCCTGTTATAGACAGTGACACCACTGATTCGTCTGCAGCAGCTGTGTCCCTTTCAGACTCTATTATATGTGAAACCTCTTTGTATTTTCCACATAGTATAGTTTTATGTTCTTTTGTAAAATTAGTCTCTCTGCTGTGATTGGCTATAAGCTGACACCACCTTCTTGTAAACATGCTCGTAGGTAGATTGGGAAAGCCTGGGTTAACGTATTGTGCTGACAACCACCTTCGTGTGACATCACCTGACTTCAGGAACTTATTCCTATAACTTAATCAGTCTGGGTAACCTCACTGGAAAATTAGAACTCCATCTAAATGTCTGTCATCACTTTTGTCAAGCAGTCTAACTATTCCCTTTATCAAAATTTCCCACAAACAGAAATCTTGATAATCTCGCCACTTAGCGAGAGTGCATAATAAAAACACAAAAGGGGGAGCTCCACAAAGTACTGTTGTGTTATAAAATGGGCCACTCACCACAGGAAAACTCAGTGATGCGCTCCTCTCCCACCCCAGCAGAAAACAGAAGCTCTTGTTTGAAGTCTGAAACCTACATATAACATCCTTTAGAGTGGAAAGATAAAAGATACGCAGCAAGAGCTCAGTTTATTTTTAGAAGATTTAACACAACTCACAGGCTGCATAGTTCCTCCTGCAATGATGACTGCTCTGCACTCCTTCAGCACCTGGGCAAAGTGGACTGCCGGATTCAACAGAAGGAACTTGACGCTGCTCTCCGACAAAGACCCTGTAAAATAAGCAAAGGGTGTACTTTACACTGTAATGCGTTGATGTCATAACTGTTCTTTATTTTGTGCTGTGTGTTTAAAACGGCACCTTGTTTGTGCACCACCACTCTGCCGTCAGTGTTGCTGTTAGTGAGAGCCATGAAGAAACCCTCCACTTGCATCATTGGAGATGCAGACAGGACTTTTTCCGTCTCTACGGACTCCTGCTGGTCAGCTGAAGGAACTGCACACAAAACAAGAATACAAAATAAATTTCTAAGAACGCTGAAACCCCCCCCCCCCAAAAACAAACAAAAAGAAAAACAATAACCTAACCATAAGGTATCATCACATATTATGACTTCATCCCGCACAGTTATGACATTATTGCACTGACAAAATCTGTCCACAGACAGAGAGACATGCCTGCCAAGCTACTCAAAGGCTTCTTTGTGGCAGTTTTTGCTCCCCTATAACATATACTCAGAGTCATAAGGTTAAAAACAATACCAGTCGGGTATATTGGCTGGTAAAACTCACTAAAGGCAGAGACATACTGTTCGACCTGATGTTTTATGTTGGGCTGGATTCCAGTTTGTTTGCATGTTGGAATCAGAGAGAATTTTTTTATTTTTCCATTTAAAAATGTCTACCCGTGCAACTCAAGTGCAGTTTTACAAATCCTTTTAAATTTTTAATGCACTAAATTAAAACAGTAATTATTTCTGTGCTTTAGAAACTGATTCACTGCAAAAGCTGAGTGTGCATCTGAATACTGTGAAACTTTCTGCTATCATCTACTTTAGCTCTTCTTCGTCTCAAGTGAGTCTGACCACCTTAAAGTAATCAGGTGACTTTATAAATGAGGAGGCCCCGGGGCAGACCCAGGACACGCTGGAGAGATCATATCTCTCGGCTGGCCTGGGAACGCCTTGGTGTTCCCCCGGACAAGCTGGAGGAGGTGGCTGGGGAGAGGGAGGTCTGGGCCTCTCTGCTTGGGCTGCTGCCCCCGGTAAGCGGAAGAAGATGGATAGATGGACTTTATAAATGAGCCATAAGCATTATAATTAAGAAACCACAACAAAATTCTGATTGTGAGATACTCGATTCATTTCAGACTGGAGACAAATCCAGAGTGTGCTCCGCCTTTCTCCGCCAGCAGTTTGTTTTAGAAATTGATTCTCGTACTGAACTGTTGAAATAATTTGTAAAATTTAGTATAGAATACCTAAAAAGAGCTTTTACACAATCTGCCTTTCATTTAACAGCATCAAGGAATTGAACAAGCTCCTCAAAAGAAGATGTGATGATAAAAATGAGTGTTAAACAATCAGAATAATTATTTCTATAAAACTCTAATCTTTATATGATATTGTGACGGTAGTATAACCCCTGAAGCAGGGACTATTTGTGTCTTTGTGATTTATATCTATGCTTGAATATATCATCCATTGTGTATCTACTACATTGAATATTATTACATGAATTTTTTTTTATTTCACAGTTCTGTTCTCCTGCTGAGGGGCTACAAATGGAAATTAGGCAGTAGCTAAATGTGGTAAAAATCATGTGAGATTAATTGCATTTGCTTGTATTGCCTCTTTTTACACTTTTCTGACACAACATCATGCAAAAAGCCAAGTGTAAAAAACTTTCAGAACATCTTAGATCTTCAAAAGTACTTTTGTGACTGATTAAAAAAAAACTATGTACAGTGAGGCGTTCTTTCAGTATATACACTATGCCTTCAATAATGATGCAATTCTCAGAAATATTATTTTGTCCTGAAAATTATTTAAATATTATTTTTGTGGGTAACAAAATACACAGCCGACCTGTTCCAGGGTTCTGGTTGCTCTGTAGGGTCTGAAGGTAGCGGTTTAAGCCTTCTGTGCGTCGGTTCTCCTTGTTGTTGCAGTGTGTGTGCAGAGTCACACCTGAGCCTGCATACTTCTCCACAAAACCCCCCAGCTGCAGAGAGAAAACCAGGGTGGTAAAAATTTAATTTTACATAAGTGAACTCTCAGATGTTTACCGTCTTTGTATATATGAGATAAATCACACTTACCTTCCTGCTGATCATGCTCTTCTCAAAGTATCTTTGTAACTACAGCAAGAATGACAATGAGAGCTTGTAGTTTCGATGAGGTGTGCAATTAAAATGATTGTGATTCCTAATAGAATTACCAACTACCTTAAACAAATTTATATTGTCAATCTGAGCCTTGAAGAGAAAGTTATTGATGGTGAGCATCTCTGTTCCTAGAAGAACAAAAAAACCAGATTTGTGCCTTGATATGTACGACTGCGTGTTTACAGTTTGTGGTCAGAAGTTTACACTCATCATATGTAAATGTCATGGTAATTTAGGGCTTTTAATAATTTATTAGAAGTCATTCACTCATTTGAGGATGGAATGATTATACAGCATACATCTTTGGGTGCACAAGTTTGAATTTATTTGGGATATATATCTCACACCAGGCAAGACCCCAGGTGCAGGGTGTAAGACGCTAACAAGCAGGGCATACATGGAACGCCATAACCAAGTGGGTGGCATAGTGTACAGAAACACCTGTGCCGAATACGGCCTGGAAGTCCCGAGGTAGGGTGGTAGAGAACGACCGAGCTAAGATCCTGTGGGACTTCCAAATACAGACGGACAAAATGGTGGTGACTAACCAACCGGACATAGTGGTGGTAGACAAACAGAAGAAGACGGCCGTAGTGATAGATGTAGCGGCTCCCAATGACGGCAACATCAGAAAGAAGGATCATGAGAAGCTTAAGAAATACCAAGGGCTCAGAGAAGAGCTGGAGAAAATGTGGAAGGTGAAGGTAACAGTGGTCCAGAAGAGCGCAGTTCTAGGAACAGCTAAGATACTGTGCAAGACCTTCGGTTAAATGTTAAATGTTCCTTAGCAAGTTGCATCTTCACCAGTTGATTTGGTAGCAATCAACAAGCTTCTGGTATAACTCTGGTTGAATATTTGACGACTCTTGGCAGAATTGGTACAGTTCATTTAAAATGGTTGGTTTCCTGTTAATATACAGACACAGACCTGCTGGCAGTAAATCAATGATAATCAGTAACAAGAGGTTTATAGACTTTAGCTTTGTTAAATTAAAAGAAACCGTAGAACCTTCACCACTACTTATTAAAAGTTTTAAGTGATTATACAGTATGTACACATTTGAGTATGCATGTATAATTTTTGGCCCTGTGTTCCTTAGAGAAATTCCAAAATAAATTCAAACTTGCACAACAACAACAAAATTCATTTTTTAAAGACACTAAAGATGCATGCTATACAATCACTCCATCTTGGAAAAAGGAAAGCTCAAAGAAATCATTAAAAGCCTCACATTACCTTGATATTCATGACCATGATGAGTGCGTGCAAACTTTAGACCATAACTTTATGTGTTTATCATTGACTGACCTGGTTGTGTAGTCTGGCTCTGTGGACTCTGCCCCACCTTACCTGGAAGAACAAACAGGAACAAATATCAAAATGAGGTGCATTGCAAAATTTGATTTTACTGTCCAGCTATTACCCTCGCTAAGCTTGTTGCAGACACTCACCTCCCAGCACCCGAACAAGTCCCTCAATCACAAACAGGATCTGCTTAATGTACATCAGGTTCTTTGCCTTCAATCTGCTCCTGGCATTTAAGAAACAAAAATATCAATACAAAGAAGGAGAGACTGCGATCAATTTCCGAATAAGCAAATTTTCTGACTCACTTATAGCGGTCAGCATACTGGCTGAGCTGGGAGTGAGCACGACAAAGCTGCAGAAAATTGAAACATTAGAACATCACAAGGAAGAATCGTCTCAGAAATCTGTATTTTGTGCATGTTATAGAATAATGTGTTCACCTGTGCTCCACTGAGCTCTGCACTGTGTATACAGGAGAGAGTGTCACTAAGGTTATGAGCTTCATCTATGATCAACACCTGTAAAAGATACCCCAACAACTTTTTTTTAATATCCCTTTATCACTCAGTCATTTGGTTATATTTGTATCCGTTATTTTCAGATATTACAATTGAAAAGAGAAAAAATATATTTCTTAATACTGCCAAGATATTTTAAACACTTATTTTTCTATATTTTTAAGAGAGGAAGAAGAATACCAGACATATAATTGTACCTGTCCCTTTAGCTGGACACCTGCTGCTCGTCTTGTAGCTTCATGAAGCACCATTTGATAAGGTAACACAACCAGCTACACCAACATAAACAAACCACAAAGACATCAAATGAAAACCAGATCTTGTGGGAGAAATACAGTAACCAAGTAGCTCTTGTTGACAAATCGACTGGCGACTCAGTTACCTGTGCAGGGGGAATAGCGAGACGTGTAGAGTAATAAGGACACGAGTGTGTTTCTCTGCCCAGCTTCAAAAGCTGCTCTATGTCATGAACAGCCCCCAGAACTACATCTCGCATCTGCTGCAGTGCTGAAGCCTTATTATAGGGACACACGCTCTTTGCTGGGCCTCGCTTACGTTTTACACCCTCTTCGTGATGATGCTTCTCTACAAAATGGAAGGAGAGATGAAAGAGGCTTTCTCGAGAAAAATCAATAAAGCCTGAGGTTAAAATAATTTCTGGAAGAAGAGCAATTCTTCCACAAAATGCCTCTCACCGTGCTTGTTTTTCTGCATCTCCATGCAGCGGTCATTTATGCGCTGGATGCTGCCCAGCCGCCGCACTTCTTCATTGATGCACAGATTCTGCAGAATTTTATAACAGGACAATGTCAGATGTCAGTGTCAAGAGTCACAGTTTTATTGATTGAATAAATGTAATAGTTTGTGTGCAATCCCAAGTAAAGTCTCAAGTACAGCGTCTTTGAATACTGTGTATTTCATAAAGGAAACACCCACCTTCTACATAGACACAAACTAGATTGTTCAATGTGCTATAGAAGAGAACATAACACCATTTATCTTGCATTTGTTTCTCCATTTTTTCTATCATGTAGAGGATTTAACAGGCCAATCTTCCCAGCGCTGGCTGTTGTTAGGTGCTACTTGATAGTTCTGTCAGAATCTAAAAGAACTCTTTCAGAATTAGACTGTTTCATAACTGTTCCCTATCATATCCTGTTCTGCAAATGTCTTCTTGGTTTAATATCCTCTGAAAATCAAGATCAGGTTTTTTCCTACATTTGAAAAAGCCTCTAACGGGCTGATTACACACATAAGAGTCTGCATACGTCAAAGGCAATGAACCTTTGTTAACTTATTTGTTATTTCTGACCATTTGATAAACTAAATATAGTTATTACACCTGTATAATAACAAAGCACGTTGGTGAGATTCTTTTAGCTATGCTTAAAACTTCTTTGGGTGGGAGCAGTAAAAATTCGTCTATGAAGGAAAAACTGCCAGTAGGTAAACAAACAGAAAGACTTGGTGGCGTGCTTTATGAACAATCTGTACTTTTACTGACAAAAAAAATAATAATAGAGACAAATTATACCAGTCAGTTACTTTGAGGAATTAAAGGAAATCTCTCAAGTACTCGAGCTGACAAAAGAGGCACCATGGAGAAACAGTCAAAAGCAACTTCAAGAAAAAAGTATAATCACATCTATTGAATGAATAAGTGAACAGGATGAAGAGATCCATGCAAAAGTTTACCAGCTCATGTTCATATATTGTTTGTGTTACTTTAATAAGATAAGATGTTTATGTACTCAACCAATTATGACATTTGTGTGTTTCTGTGTGTGTGTACCAATGACTGTATAAACATTTTTTTTCTACAGTAGAAAAGATTTTTATTTTTTTCCCAGTCACTGCTGGGTACATACCTGCCGTGAACCCAGTGTGACCACACTGATGTCCTTGCTAAAGGGGCTCTTTTGTACCTCGTGGACAAACTGGGCCAACTGGGAATGAGTGCGGCTGCAGTAGTAAATCTACAGATATGCATATGAACACAGTTCCACATCAGGAGAATGTCCGATGCTCATAATTATAATAATGTTCTTGTTATAAATATATCCATCCATCCAACCCATTTAACTCTTACAGCTACAACGTGAAATTTCATACCTTAGTAACATGTTCTTCAACCAGTTCATCATCCTCATCTTTTTCAGCTCCAAAGAATCTGAGGATGCAAGCAAAGAAATCCTTTGTCAATTTCAGACTCTCATTTGGATTATTTATTAATTTTACCCATTAATTCATGTCCTCACTTAGTTTATTAATATATAACTAGAGATAAACTCAAACTAACGATAACTGATGTATGATACACAAAAAAAATAAATTAAAAAAATTGAAAATTGTACCATGTTGTATTTGAACTAGCAACCTTTAGCATACTGAGAGAGGACTGGTACTCCATTCAAAATCAATGGGACTGTATTGTCAGAGAAAAGTTTAATATTTCAGAAACAAAATTTTGAAAATCTAAATAGAAGCACGCAATGCATAACTGAGCTGCTCGTTTTGGCATATGAACACTCTGTCTATGACACATGGTGCGAGACTAGTTAGCAGGCAAAGAAGAAGAAAAATAGCCAATGACAATAACATGTACTAGGACTGCTGCTTTGCAACAATCGTGCCAATGAACAAGCAAATCCACTCTGGAAACTAACAAAGACTAAACTGAACTGTAACCAAAAACTCAAGATGAATTCAAACTAATTAGAAAATATGAAACTATAACAATCAGTCTTCCTCACCTGCTCTTAATCTTTGATTCATCATCGCTCTCATATTCTGCAATGATCAGCTCCTCGTCTTCTTGATCTCCTGTTGCCTCGACCTGCTCCTCCTTACTGAGCTGAAGCAGCTTGAATGCCTCATCCTCTTCATAGCTCTATGAACAGACGAAACCATTTCATTCACTTGTATTAAATGACTTTAATATAATTTTAATATCCAAGTAAAGTTCCATTAAATGCTCATGTGCATGATGGCTCACCTTTCGCTTAACCGCATACTTTAGCTGGACATTGTTTCGGATCATTTCTAACCGTTCTTCTCTCTTCTTCCTCTTCAATTCTTCCTCCTGACACCAAACCAATCAACAATAAGCAAATGTTGAGCAAGTTAAAATTCAGACTTCACATACACTTCACATCCAAGTTTTCCTCACCTTCAACTTTGACACTAAATCACGTTCTGCTTTTTTTTGTACAAAGTCAGTGATCCAGTCCAGCTCTGCTGAGGAACTGACTGCAGAGGACTGAGCAGCATTAGTGGAAAGAGCTGCTTCTCCTTCCTGCAACAGAGCAGCTGCCTCCTGCCTCTTTCTCTCCTCATAATCTGTGAGCCAGCTCAGTGCTCCACATATCAGACTCAGTGACTTGCCCTAGATTGACATAAATAGACAAAAACACTTATTAATGAAGTCCAACAGCTTCTGCACAGATATGCTTTTCCCCATGCATTAGTACACACCGTTCCAGTGGGACTTTCAAAGATGCCAACTTTGCCTTTGTCAAGTGCACTGTACAGGGCTTGCATGAACTCCTCCTGGATGTTATAGGGCTGGTAGGGAAATGGAAACTGTGCCCTACTATTTTCCATGCTCCTAAACCTTCCTGGAAGGAAACACAAAAGCAAAGGTTAGTTTCAACATTTCATTTCTGATATGGAACTTTGACTTGCCTCTACAAACAACCGATTAAAGCACCTTTTCAATCGACGACAAATTCCTTTTTCGGCTGGGCTCATTTTACTACAATAACTAAATCTTCATTAACTAAAGACCTTACCTGTTCACCAATACGTTGCGTCAAGCAGCTAACATTTGAAACCGACAGCTTTTCAGCTATCTTTAAAGTGAAGCGTTCTGCTAGCTAGCAATCTTTCTCCTTACAATCGTATCTTTTATCGAATGACAATCAAAATCTGAGAAAATAGGACTGCCGTTTCTTACCGTATATATCATGTAAAATAATGTCTGTTTTTAGTTGTCAATTCCCGGCTATTCAACAACCGCGCCAAAAAACAGAAGTGGTCACAGAGTCTGGCCAATAGGAAACGAGCTACGAGAAGGAGTGCATGTTTTAATGTACAGTAACGTTTGTCCGGACGGGGTTGTGTGTATTTATCCACGATTTTGTCATTTACTGTAACACTGTTTGATGACAGAGAATGTCAGATAGCCTTGATATTAGCAATTTGAGTACTGACCTAAAACATTCGTAAAATAAGCATGAGTATTGCTCGTCGGATTTGCTGCCGCCTTCCAGGTAGATCCTTTAAACTATATTTAACGTCACCTACGCTGGTCCCTCCCCCCCCGGTACCTCCTAGACTGTCTGGAAAGTTCTCTGCCCTTCTTTAAGCGTCTGTGAGATGCCAGATTGCAGGATAACGTGGACTGAAGGCAACATTGCGTAAACCTCGTATTATAAGCCGATAGCAGCGTGACTGGTGAACTATAGCAAAGGACCTCTGTTGCTAGTTGGAAGTTGTGCTGTATTCTCGAGGAAGTTAAGCCAGCTAGTAAACGTTGATCAGGTTATTGCTTGCAGCACTTGATCTGAGGAGTAGTAGGGGCTTTAGCCACCGTCACTATTAGCCAGTGTTAGTTTGGATTGTTGTGCAAGGCAGAGAAGGGACAGATCAGCTTCATGACGATGACTGCAGAGGAACAAACAAGTGAAGTACAACATACAATCCCCCTGGAAGGAGAGGACATCACACCAAAGAAAGATGGGGGTGTTTTAAAGGTAAAAAATGGTGCTTGATTTGGTACTCAGCACCTAGCTAGCTGAGTGGTTAGCTGACAGCTTGTTTACTGTTCGGCTAGGTTAACGTTAGCTACCGATAGCTATGCTGTCGCATACACTGATTTAAAAAAAAAAATTCAACGAAAGCTAACTTTAATGCTAGGAACACCTTATAATGGTATGCAGCGTCACAGTTATGAGAACTAACTCAGTACCAGAATGTCAGAAACAAGACTATCTGTCAATGAAACGGTCTGCATTTCTAGAAGGATCTGGAGCCTTGAAGAAACAACTGTCATTTTATTGATGGACACATTCTATATTTCATCCCACAATGAAACACATACTGAGGGCTTTAAATATATAGGCCTTGATTCAGAAAAAAACAAGTTTGCAATTTAGTCGTTCACTAAGCGAAGTGCGTGGTGCGCGTGCAAGGCAGCGATCACAAGCATGTTCAAGAAATTGCTTTCTGATGTTCTTTGTTAAATTCTCGTCTTACCTTTTTCTCCAGGTGATCAAAAGGGAAGGTACAGGCACAGAACTGCCTATGTCCGGCGACAAAGTGTTTGTACATTATGTGGGCACACTTCTGGACGGGACTCATTTTGACTCCAGTAGAGACAGAGGAGAGAAGTTTTCCTTTGAGTTGGGCAAAGGTTAGTTTCATATTTGTTATAGCTGCACAACCAGTGCAGGATTTTCTCTACGTTTTAAAAAATGACCTTTTACTAAAGGAAATGAACCAGAATGCATTTAAGGTAACACATAACCACATGACCCCACAGAACCACAAAGGGGGTTGCTGCCCCTTGTCTCAAGGGGCAGCTTGAGACAAGAAAAGCGTTAAAGTATGAGTTTTAATCTGGGGAGATCGTGGCTCAAGAGTTGGGAGTTCGCCTTGTAATTGGAAGGTTGCCGGTTCGAGTCCCGGCTTGGACAGTCTCGGTTGATGTGTCCTTGGGCGAGACACTTCACCCGTTGTCTACTGGTGGTGATCAGAGGGCCCGGTGGCGCCAGTGTTCGGCAGCCTCGGTCAGTGCGCCCCAGGGTGGCTGTGGCTACAATGTAGCTTGCTATCACCAGTGGGTGGATGACTGGATGTGTAAAGCGCTTTGGGGTCCTTAGGGACTAGTAAAGTGCTATATAAATACAGGCCATTTACCATGTAATCTACTTTTCCCCCCCATAG
Organism: Haplochromis burtoni; assembly: GCF_018398535.1. Taxonomy (NCBI): domain Eukaryota; kingdom Metazoa; phylum Chordata; class Actinopteri; order Cichliformes; family Cichlidae; genus Haplochromis; species Haplochromis burtoni. The sequence continues at coordinate 306,577 of NW_024582525.1, read as the reverse complement.
GACAAGTAATAAAGGCTTGGGACATCGGTGTAGCCACAATGAAAATTGGGGAGTTGTGCCAGCTCATCTGTAAGCCAGAGTATGCCTATGGCTCTGCAGGCAGCCCACCCAAGATACCACCCAGTGCCACTCTTGTTTTTGAGGTAAGGATGCCAGTTTTCATTGTCCATTAAGTACTTTTAACTGTGTAGTTTGAGATACTGTATATCTGGGCTCCCATGATATGATAGAAATTGAGAAGTGGCTTCAATTCAGCGAGTACAAAATACTTTACAATCTTTTTGCTTCCACGTTTATAAATTACCTTTACAGTTCAGGTTACACATTGCATATTTCAGTCAGTCTGTCTCAGTTGTCTTTGCAGTGGATTTCAGCTGTGGATCATAAAATGCTTAAATTTAGCATTTAGGATAACTTAAATAATTTTTCTGATAATGCTTATCTCTTTAAGTGGTATCTCTGTGGCCAGACTTGCAAAAAAGCAAATCATGATAAGCAGTTTCACAATTTGAATCTCCACTGTGCTTATAGTTGTTGCTTCTGATGGTGTTAAAAATTGTTATACAGCCTTCTGTTTTTATTGTTTTGTATAAAACCAGTTGTTGCCTTTTCATACATTTAGAATAACTGTTGTAACCTTTTGTTTAAAGACTACAGTAAAAGAAAAGGAATAAAATACAAACCTCAATGACTGCTCCCCCACCCATCCCCTGCCCCCAAAAGAACTAATCTTTTGAGGAAAAAAATGGGAACTTTGGAAATTATATTGAAAAAGTTGTTGTTTTTTGTTGTTTTTTAATGAAAAGATATACATTTTTTGTCACATGTCTACACACTTATAGGTGGAACTGTTTGAATTTAGAGGGGAAGACATAACTGAAGAAGAGGATGGAGGAATCATCCGACGCATTATCACTAAAGGAGAGGGATATTCTAAACCTAATGAAGGAGCAGCTGTTGAAGGTAATGCATCCAGAAATGTGTTTGATACAATTAATTTCATGTTTTATATTTCCATCCTTGGAAAGTAGAGTCCCTGGTTAAATGTGTTTAAGTAAGAGCATATTGAGGATAATAATCTTTTCAAACTAAGGGATCCCACAGGGAAAATGAAACGGCATTAAAAGAAACAGCGTTGCCTTTGGTTATGGTCTTATATGTCCCTTATTATGTTTTAACAAACCCACTGAATAATAATTCAGTAACCGATTGGTTTTGTCACCAAGAGTGGACTTGCAGACATAACGAAGAAACTACTTTCTCCTGCGCCCTTGTCACAAGGGGTCGCTAGAGCAAGTAGCTTTGCATGTTTGATTTGTGAGTTTTACACTTCTAGGCGATTTGTGACTCCAGCTGGAGTTAAACGAGCAGCATTTTACTTGCCAAGTCACTGTCTAAACCACTACAATATAGAGCTATTCAAAGGTAAACCCGCAGATATCCACTTTCAGTAATGGTCCAGGTGATGTATTGGGCTTGATTAAAACCTCGATTATACTTTCCAAGTCTGCGAGCTTGAGTGGCGTTCACTTTTGTTTTGTTTCCCCCCCCCCCTTTGGACCAACTGTGTTACAATGCTGTGGTTGCAGCCATTCCACAACTCTCTATGAATGGTACTTATGGCCATTAATCAATGGTCTTTGATCAATGGTCATGACAATTTGCATATTAATGATCACTCAGTGGGCTAGTTTCAATCATTGTGCAAAGGTACTGTTTATAAGCGTGGTTAAACCTGCAATCAGCTGAGACTGAAGAGCTCACATGGATGAGTGACGAAATGTTTCTCCAACTGAAACCGCTACGTCTAGATGAACAAAATCAACTTTTTGGGAGTTCGGGGAGAATTTACATTTCAGCCCACCGAATATGCACACAAGTATAACAGGAATGTCTACTCGGGTCTCCAGCTCATCAGTGTGACTGTAAATGCTCAAAGATGACTGCAAGACAGTTTTGGTTTCTTTAAGAAACTGAGTCTGTAATCATACAAGTACTATTACACGGAATTCTTAAGGTTCCTAAAAATGAGACCGAATGATGGAAAAGAACTTCACTGACACTTTAGAAATGGCTGACTTTGTAACGTGGCAGTCTGCCAAGAAATCAAGACTGAGTGGGACATGAACTAACCTGAACATTTTCTGTCTTCTTCAGTAACCGTGATAGGGACCTGTGATGACAGTGTATTTGACGAGAGGGAATTAAAGTTTGAAATTGGAGATGGCGAGAGTTTCGGTTTGCCAGCTGGAGTCGAGAAGGCTATCATGGCTATGGAACAGGGAGAGGAGGCGGTCTTCACAATTAAACCTAAGTATGTTCACATGTGCAAATTCTTACCACTAACTTCATAGTGGTGACATTTTATGTTCATATGAAGTCAGTCCAATTTTAGACTCTTGAACTGCTTTTTCTGCAGCTCTCAAGCATCACTTTACAGAATATTTCCACAGTTTAAAGATGCTGCTGTAATAGTAAATAAACATTAATTCCTGCCAGAATTGGCTACGTGAATTTTTAACTGGATAGTTGTGCAGTCTTTGGTTTTAAGCTAAGTGACAGCATGAGTAATGACTAATATAATCAACTATAACGGTTAAGCTTTGCAATGTGATTCAACAGGAAAATGCCTGCAGAATTATCTGTTTTTTTGCAGTATCCAATACCTTAACTTAATTGGTTTTTAAGTTGCACACCAGCTGTGATTTTTTTGTGCCCTTTACTCATGACTAATGATATGTTTGTCTGATTTGTTAGATATGGTTTCGGGAATGCAGGAAACGCAAAGTTTAACATTCCTGGTGGAGCGACATTGCAGTACAAGATTAAACTAACAGCCTTTGAGAAGGTAAGGTGGGAGTGTGTGGCAAACACAGCAGCACTTTAGATGCTCATTTACAATATTTTCATCTAAAAAGGAAAATGTGTTCTTTCTATTTTAGGCTAAGGAATCATGGGAAATGAACACCTCAGAAAAGCTGGAGCAGAGCAGCATTGTCAAAGAGAAGGGAACACAGTATTTTAAGGTTTGTTTGTTTTTTGTTTTAAATTTAAGAAGTGATCCTGTCTTGGATTTCAAGATGTTTTGTGATGCAATGGTTTATATGCTTCAGGAGGGAAAATATAAGCATGCATCAGTGCAGTACAAAAGGATTGTGTCATGGCTGGAACATGAATCTGGTTTGTCAGAAGAGGACGATAAGAAGGCGAAAGCACTGAAGCTCGCTGCACACCTGAATTTGGCCATGTGCTTCCTTAAACTACAGGAGCCAAACAAAGCCCTGGAACACTGTGACAAGGTATCTGGTAACTGTTCTTTGTCTTAAAGCAGCACGTGTGTGTTATCAGTGGTTTGTCTTGGTTTTTGCTTAAATGCTGAAAATATTTAATTATATTTATGTAATTATATATAATTATGTTATAGTCGATGGAGTTGGATGCATCCAATGAAAAGGCGTTATTCCGAAGGGGAGAGGCACTGTTTGGAATGAACGAGTTTGAGAAGGCGAGAGATGATTTCCAAAAAGTGGTTCAGCTGTATCCTGCCAACAAAGCTGCCAAGAACCAGGTATAACACAGTGTGCCTTTGATGTGTAATTCAAGCAGCTTTCAACATTGAAATTTAATCAATCTAAGATAATATTTAATTTTTAAAAAATTCTGTCTCTCTCTGTTATGGCAGTTACAATTCAGTTTGGTTAATGTGTCTAATTTTATTGTACTACCATCCAAAATGAGACAGGTGAATGTTTAATTGAGTTTAATTTATTTTCATGGTGTAAACGAAAGTTTATACTAGATTCATTTAGTAACAAACCAGGATGGGTGAACAAATATGACTGTGCTTCTGGGATTGAAAACGCTGTTTGTTTTTTGTTGTTTTTTTAGGTCACTGGTCATAAAACAACTGTTCTGCATATCCAGACTTTTAGTTGTTGTTGTACCCATAACATATCTGGAAATACAGCAGGGTGACGTCTGCTTTATGTTCTTCCAGGTGCTACTTTGTCAGAAACGTATAAAGGAGCAGCACGAGAAGGACAAACGCATCTATGCCAACATGTTCCAGAAATTTGCCGAGAGGGATTCAAAGGTGATGGATCTGTTTACTAAAACAGCCACAAGAGGGTGTGATAAGCACGATTTTAGGTTTGGCAAAAAGTGAAGGTGTGCTGAACTGGTTTGTGTCTCGTGAACAGAAAGAAGCAGAGAAGGGGAAGAGTGAGAGCGTGGAGAACGGAGAAGATGCGATGGAGGTTGAAAACGGAGAAAAGGAAGCTGGGGGTGAAGCAAAAGCGTAGATGAAGACGCAGCTTTTTTTTTTTTTTTGGTCTTCTTTTTTTTCCCCCTTTCCTATTCTCTTCTGCGGTTCATCTGTACTTCAGACTTTTGTAACTCTGGCCATTTGTGTTTAAGGTGTGATTGTTTGTGTGTGAGAATGAGTATGTCATCGACAGCACTGACCTTGGGCACGTCCTCGCTGGCTTTCTTCTTGTTGGGCTTTTTGCTGTGGCAGCTAGCCGACTGTGGGGTGGGGTGTTGTCAGGCACCGTGGGACGTGGATTTAAATGAATTGTATGCTACAGTCCTA